>NW_022881406.1:0-47500 GCF_004382145.1 Drosophila mauritiana
CTATAGGTAGGCAGTGGTTGCCGACCTCTCATATTGTTCAAAACTTATGTATTCATATGATTTTGGCAATTATATGAGTAAATTAAATAATATACATATGAAAATGATTAATTATTATATGTATAAGGGAAAAAATGCTGAAAATATCCCACATTCTCTTAGTATTATAGAGAAAAGCCATTATAGTGAGAGGGTATAGTAGTGTAAACGACCGGAATTACGACAGAGGGTTCAAAAACTACTATAGGTAGGCAGTGGTTGCCGACCTCTCATATTGTTCAAAACTTATGTATTCATATGATTTTGGCAATAATATGAGTAAATTAAATAATATACATATGAAAATGATTAATTATTATATGTATAGGGAAAAAATGCTGAAAATATCCCACATTCTCTTAGTATTATAGAGAAAAGCCATTATAGTGAGAGGGTATAGTAGTGTAAACGACCGGAATTACGACAGAGGGTTCAAAAACTACTATAGGTAGGCAGTGGTTGCCGACCTCTCATATTGTTCAAAACTTATGTATTTATATGATTTTGGCAATTATATGAGTAAATTAAATAATATACATATGAAAATATTAATTATTATATGTATAGGGGAAAAAATGCTGAAATATTCCCACATTCTCTTAGTATTAGAGAAAAGCCATTATAGTGAGAGGTATAGTAGTGTAAACGACCGGAATTACGACAGAGGGTTCAAAAACTACTATAGGTAGGCAGTGGTTGCCGACCTCTCATATTGTTCAAAACTTATGTATTCATATGATTGGCAATTATATGAGTAAATTAAATAATATACATATGAAAATTATTAATTATTATATGTATAAGGGAAAAAATGCTGAAAATATCCCACATTCTCTTAGTATTATAGAGAAAAGCCATTATAGTGAGAGGGTATAGTAGTGTAAACGACCGGAATTACGACAGAGGGTTCAAAAACTACTATAGGTAGGCAGTGGTTGCCGACCTCTCATATTGTTCAAAACTTATGTATTCATATGATTTTGGCAATTATATGAGTAAATTAAATAATATACATGAAAATATTAATTATTATATGTATAAGGGAAAAAATGCTGAAAAATTCCCACATTCTCTTAGTATTATAGAGAAAAGCCATTATAGTGAGGGTATAGTAGTGTAAACGACCGGAATTACGACAGAGGGTTCAAAAACTACTATAGGTAGGCAGTGGTTGCCGACCTCTCATATTGTTCAAAACTTATGTATTCATATGATTTTGGCAATTATATGAGTAAATTAAATAATATACATATGAAAATTATTAATTATTATATGTATAGGGAAAAAATGCTGAAATTTCCCACATTCTCTTAGTATTAAGAGAAAAGCCATTATAGTGAGGGTATAGTAGTGTAAACGACCGGAATTACGACAGAGGTTCAAAAACTACTATAGGTAGGCAGTGGTTGCCGACCTCTCATATTGTTCAAAACTTATGTATTCATATGATTTTGGCAATAATATGAGTAAATTAAATAATATACATATGAAAATGATTAATTATTATATGTATAAGGGAAAAAATGCTGAAAATATCCCACATTCTCTTAGTATTATAGAGAAAAGCCATTATAGTGAGAGGGTATAGTAGTGTAAACGACCGGAATTACGACAGAGGGTTCAAAAACTACTATAGGTAGGCAGTGGTTGCCGACCTCTCATATTGTTCAAAACTTATGTATTCATATGATTTTGGCAATAATATGAGTAAATTAAATAATATACATATGAAAATGATTAATTATTATATGTATAAGGGAAAAAATGCTGAAAATATCCCACATTCTCTTAGTATTATAGAGAAAAGCCATTATAGTGAGAGGTATAGTAGTGTAAACGACCGGAATTACGACAGAGGTTCAAAAACTACTATAGGTAGGCAGTGGTTGCCGACCTCTCATATTGTTCAAAACTTATGTATTCATATGATTTTGGCAATAATATGAGTAAATTAAATAATATACATATGAAAATGATTAATTATATATATGTATAAGGGAAAAAATGCTGAAAATATCCCACATTCTCTTAGTATTATAGAGAAAAGCCATTATAGTGAGAGGGTATAGTAGTGTAAACGACCGGAATTACGACAGAGGGTTCAAAAACTACTATAGGTAGGCAGTGGTTGCCGACCTCTCATATTGTTCAAAACTTATGTATTCATATGATTTTGGCAATAATATGAGTAAATTAAATAATATACATATGAAAATGATTAATTATTATATGTATAAGGGAAAAATAATCATATTATATATGAATAATGGAAAAAAAATGAAATGTTCCTATAATCTCTTAATATATAGAGAATAGCCCGTATGTTGGGTGGCAAACGGAATTGAAAATACCCGCTTTGAGGACAGCGGGTTCAAAAACTACTATAGGTAGGCAGTGGTTGCCGACCTCCCGCATTATTCGAAATATTTATTTCGGATTATGTTTATATTGGTTACATACAATAAAGTATATTATTATCCGTACAAATTTGTTTCTCAGTTCTATAGAACACGGGACTTGGCTCCGCGGATAATAGGAATATACGCTTTATAGATAATATCGTTGAAACAAAAGTCAAGTTTCTATTATATATAGAATAACAAATCGTTTCCATATATTATCGTTAATTTTTGGAGGCAGGCAAATATTAATTATTACCTGCCGTATAGTTGGATTATTATATCGTTACGGTATAATACAAATATGGATTCTTATGAAAAGAAATATAAAATTATATATTAAATGTGGAAATATTATCATATGCGCTTGGTTTTATGTTATATATTACCAGAGATATATATGAAAAGAGATAAATTTTAAATTTATCTTCAAAATGCAAATGATTTAACTTAATATTTATATTGGTTAAACAAAAATTGTACATGTGTGGATACAATAATTATGTATGTTGGAAATAAAATGATATTTTATAATGAAATATGTATGTATAAAAAGATAAAATTATAGAAATATATATATTACAATAATTAGATGAAATTCTTGTTATATTGGTAAAACAAGTATAAATTAAAAATGAAAATATGGATTACGAATGCTATATAAAAATGGCCGTAATCGAATGGATTTTTTTACTTATATATTTAAAATTTTACCCAAAGGCGAAATATTGAATTTTATTCAATATAATAAAAATCATGGAATTATATAAAGTGAAAAATCTATATATCTATATATCTATTATATTGCTTATTTCGATTCAAAATATATGAATGGAATATGAAGGAAAAACATTATTCTGGTTGATCCTGCCAGTAGTTATATGCTTGTCTCAAAGATTAAGCCATGCATGTCTAAGTACACACGAATTAAAAGTGAAACCGCAAAAGGCTCATTATATCAGTTATGGTTCCTTAGATCGTTAACAGTTACTTGGATAACTGTGGTAATTCTAGAGCTAATACATGCAATTAAAACATGAACCTTATGGGACATGTGCTTTTATTAGGCTAAAACCAAGCGATCGCAAGATCGTTATATTGGTTGAACTCTAGATAACATGCAGATCGTATGGTCTTGTACCGACGACAGATCTTTCAAATGTCTGCCCTATCAACTTTTGATGGTAGTATCTAGGACTACCATGGTTGCAACGGGTAACGGGGAATCAGGGTTCGATTCCGGAGAGGGAGCCTGAGAAACGGCTACCACATAAGGAAGGCAGCAGGCGCGTAAATTACCCACTCCCAGCTCGGGGAGGTAGTGACGAAAAATAACAATACAGGACTCATATCCGAGGCCCTGTAATTGGAATGAGTACACTTTAAATCCTTTAACAAGGACCAATTGGAGGGCAAGTCTGGTGCCAGCAGCCGCGGTAATTCCAGCTCCAATAGCGTATATTAAAGTTGTTGCGGTTAAAACGTTCGTAGTTGAACTTGTGCTTCATACGGGTAGTACAACTTACAATTGTGGTTAGTACTATACCTTTATGTATGTAAGCGTATTACCGGTGGAGTTCTTATATGTGATTAAATACTTGTATTTTTTCATATGTTCCTCCTATTTAAAAACCTGCACTAGTGCTCTTAAACGAGTGTTATTGTGGGCCGGTACTATTACTTTGAACAAATTAGAGTGCTTAAAGCAGGCTTCAAATGCCTGAATATTCTGTGCATGGGATAATGAAATAAGACCTCTGTTCTGCTTTCATTGGTTTTCAGATCAAGAGGTAATGATTAATAGAAGCAGTTTGGGGGCATTAGTATTACGACGCGAGAGGTGAAATTCTTGGACCGTCGTAAGACTAACTTAAGCGAAAGCATTTGCCAAAGATGTTTTCATTAATCAAGAACGAAAGTTAGAGGTTCGAAGGCGATCAGATACCGCCCTAGTTCTAACCATAAACGATGCCAGCTAGCAATTGGGTGTAGCTACTTTTATGGCTCTCTCAGTCGCTTCCCGGGAAACCAAAGCTTTTGGGCTCCGGGGGAAGTATGGTTGCAAAGCTGAAACTTAAAGGAATTGACGGAAGGGCACCACCAGGAGTGGAGCCTGCGGCTTAATTTGACTCAACACGGGAAAACTTACCAGGTCCGAACATAAGTGTAAGACAGATTGATAGCTCTTTCTCGAATCTATGGGTGGTGGTGCATGGCCGTTCTTAGTTCGTGGAGTGATTTGTCTGGTTAATTCCGATAACGAACGAGACTCAAAATATTAAATAGATATCTTCAGGATTATGGTGCTGAAGCTTATGTAGCCTTCATTCATGGTGGCAGTAAAATGTTTATTGTGTTTGAATGTGTTTATGTAAGTGGAGCCGTACCTGTTGGTTTGTCCCATTATAAGGACACTAGCTTCTTAAATGGACAAATTGCGTCTAGCAATAATGAGATTGAGCAATAACAGGTCTGTGATGCCCTTAGATGTCCTGGGCTGCACGCGCGCTACAATGAAAGTATCAACGTGTATTTCCTAGACCGAGAGGTCGGGTAAACCGCTGAACCACTTTCATGCTTGGGATTGTGAACTGAAACTGTTCACATGAACTTGGAATTCCCAGTAAGTGTGAGTCATTAACTCGCATTGATTACGTCCCTGCCCTTTGTACACACCGCCCGTCGCTACTACCGATTGAATTATTTAGTGAGGTCTCCGGACGTGATCACTGTGACGCCTTGCGTGTTACGGTTGTTTCGCAAAAGTTGACCGAACTTGATTATTTAGAGGAAGTAAAAGTCGTAACAAGGTTTCCGTAGGTGAACCTGCGGAAGGATCATTATTGTATAATATCCTTATCGTTAATAAACATTTGTTATAATACAAATAAATACAATTTACCAAAATAAAAATATTACAAAATGATTCCACGGAATCAAAAGTTAAAGTCAAAATAAAATGAAGATGGCTTTTATTTTATATGTGGGGCTTGGCAACCTCATAAAAAGACTTTAACATTATTAATGTTGTTGTGCGTATTTGTGGCAGTACCTACTACAACAATGGCGTTTCCTATAAAAACAAATTCTCGAAAATGGAAATCGAAGAAACTGAACAAAATTTGAAAGTAGAAGTCGAATTAAAATTAAAATAATTTTGAATGTGGTATTCAAAATAAGTGTGTGTGTATATGGACCATAATATACACGCGTTGCGAATATGTATTGTTCATCTATGTTATGAGCATACGTTGGCTAATGCAACAACCTAAAATATACAATGTTTGTACCTGTCATCCATCAGGTTAATGTTTTATATAAATTTTGCAGTATGTGTCACCCAAAATAGCAAACCATAACCAGATTTTTATGATACATAATGCTTATATGAAACTAAGACATATCGCAACATTTATTTTTAGGTATAAAAATAAATTTATTGAAGGAATTGATATATGCCAGTAAAATGGTGTATTTTTAATTTCTTTCAATAAAAACAATATTGATATTATATAAAAATGAATTATAAAACTCTAAGCGGTGGATCACTCGGCTCATGGGTCGATGAAGAACGCAGCAAACTGTGCGTCATCGTGTGAACTGCAGGACACATGAACATCGACATTTTGAACGCATATCGCAGTCCATGCTGTTATGTACTTTAATTAATTTTATAGTGCTGCTTGGACTACATATGGTTGAGGGTTGTAAGACTATGCTAATTAAGTTGTTTATAAATTTTTTATAAGCATATGGTATATTATTGGATTAAATAATGATTTTATTCATAATATTAAAAAAGAAATGAAAAACATTATCTCACATTTGAATGTGAAAAACGAAGAGAAATATTTTCTTTTTCAATCAAATAATACTGAGAAATGTCTAGCATAAAAAATTGAAATATTTTTATCTAGAATTGTCTCTTATTAATGATTCGGAAAAAGAAAAATCTTGGTTTTGTTATTTTTTCGTTGGTTGTTAAATGGATAAAAATAACTTTGCTTACAAAGAACTATTGGAACTATTTTATAACGAATTTAATTGATTGTTTTATCATTTATATATAAAGAATTTATGGCAAAAATAGTTATATATACAACCTCAACTCATATGGGACTACCCTGAATTTAAGCATATTAATTAGGGGAGGAAAGAAACTAACAAGGATTTTCTTAGTAGCGGAGCGAAAAGAAAACAGTTCAGCACTAAGTCACTTTGTCTATATGGCAAATGTGAGATTGCAGTGTATGGAGCGTCAATATTCTAGTATGAGAAATTAATGATTTAAGTCCTTCTTAAATGAGGCCATTTACCCATAGAGGGTGCCAGGCCCGTATAACGTTAATGATTACTAGATGATGTTTCCAAAGAGTCGTGTTGCTTGATAGTGCAGCACTAATGGGTGGTAAACTCCATCTAAAACTAAATATAACCATGAGACCGATAGTAAACAAGTACCGTGAGGGAAAGTTTGAAAAGAACTCTGAATAGAGAGTTAAACAGTACGTGAAACTGCTTAGAGGTTAAGCCCGATGAACCTGAATATCCGTTATGGAAAATTCATCATTAAAATTGTAATATTTAAATAATATTATTAAGAATAATGTGCATTTTTTCCATATAAGGACATTGTAATCTATTAGCATATCCCAAATTTATCATAAAATATAACTTATAGTTTATTCCAATTAAATTGCTTGCATTTTAACACAGAATAAATGTTATTAATTTGATAAAGTGCTGATAGATTTATATTATTACAGAGCGTTAATTTTTCGGAATTATATAATGGCATAATTATCATTGATTTTTGTGTTTATTATATGCTCTTGTATGATTAACAATGCGAAAGATTCAGGATACCTTCGGGACCGTCTTGAAACACGGACCAAGGAGTCTAACATATGTGCAAGTTATTGGGATGTAAACCTAATAGCGTAATTAACTTGACTAATAATGGGATTAGTTTTTTAGCTATTTATAGCTAATTAACACAATCCGGGGCGTTCTATATAGTTATGTATAATGTATATTTATATTATTTATGCCTCTAACTGGAACGTACCTTGAGCATATATGCTGTGACCGAAAGATGGTGAACTATACTTGATCAGGTTGAAGTCAGGGGAAACCCTGATGGAAGACCGAAACAGTTCTGACGTGCAAATCGATTGTCAGAATTGAGTATAGGGGCGAAAGACCAATCGAACCATCTAGTAGCTGGTTCCTTCCGAAGTTCCCTCAGGATAGCTGGTGCATTTTAATATTATATAAAATAATCTTATCTGGTAAAGCGAATGATTAGAGGCCTTAGGGTCGAAACGATCTTAACCTATTCTCAAACTTTAAATGGGTAAGAACTTAACTTTCTTGATATGAATTCAAGGTATGATATAATGTGCCAGTGGGCACTTTTGGTAAGCAGAACTGGCGCTGTGGATGAACCAAACGTAATGTTACGGTGCCAAATTAACAACTCATGCAGATACCAATGAAAGGCGTTGGTTGCTTAAAACAGCAGGACGGTGATCATGGAAGTCGAAATCCGCTAAGGAGTGTGTAACAACTCACCTGCCGAAGCAACTAGCCCTTAAAATGGATGGCGCTTAAGTTGTATACCTATACATTACCGCTAAAGTAGATGATTTATATTACTTGTGATATAAATTTTGAAACTTTAGTGAGTAGGAAGGTACAATGGTATGCGTAGAAGTGTTTGGCGTAAGCCTGCATGGAGCTGCCATTGGTACAGATCTTGGTGGTAGTAGCAAATAATCGAATGAGACCTTGGAGGACTGAAGTGGAGAAGGGTTTCGTGTGAACAGTGGTTGATCACGAGTTAGTCGGTCCTAAGTTCAAGGCGAAAGCCGAAAATTTTCAAGTAAAACAAAAATGCCTAACTATATAAACAAAGCGAATATAATACACTTGAATAATTTTGAACGAAAGGGAATACGGTTCCAATTCCGTAACCTGTTGAGTATCCGTTTGTTATTAAATATGGGCCTCTGCTCATCCTGGCAACAGGAACGACCATAAAGAAGCCGTCGAGAGATATCGGAAGAGTTTTCTTTTCTGTTTTATAGCCGTACTACCATGGAAGTCTTTCGCAGAGAGATATGGTAGATGGGCTAGAAGAGCATGACATATACTGTTGTGTCGATATTTTCTCCTCGGACCTTGAAAATTTATGGTGGGGACACGCAAACTTCTCAACAGGCCGTACCAATATCCGCAGCTGGTCTCCAAGGTGAAGAGTCTCTAGTCGATAGAATAATGTAGGTAAGGGAAGTCGGCAAATTAGATCCGTAACTTCGGGATAAGGATTGGCTCTGAAGATTGAGATAGTCGGGCTTGATTGGGAAACAATAACATGGTTTATGTGTCGTTCTGGGTAAATAGAGTTTCTAGCATTTATGTTAGTTACTTGTTCCCGGATAGTTTAGTTACGTAGCCAATTGTGGAACTTTCTTGCTAAAATTTTTAAGAATACTATTTGGGTTAAACCAATTAGTTCTTATCAATTATAACGATTATCAATTAACAATCAATTCAGAACTGGCACGGACTTGGGGAATCCGACTGTCTAATTAAAACAAAGCATTGTGATGGCCCTAGCGGGTGTTGACACAATGTGATTTCTGCCCAGTGCTCTGAATGTCAAAGTGAAGAAATTCAAGTAAGCGCGGTCCTTTAACAGCAAGAGAGGACTCGGTGTTCACATGCGATCTCGGCACCCAGACGAACTTGATGAAGAACGTCGACGTGTCGAGATAAAGGCAAGGTGGAGTGAGGAAGAGAAGTGGATGATGGCGAGAAAGGAGGTTGAGCTCACAGCAAATGGACATAAACACATAAACAAGCAACTAGCGGTGTATTTTGCAAACCGCAGCGTCGAAGCCATCAAAAAGCTAAGACAGAGGGGCGATTATAAGGAGAAAATAGAGCAGATAAGAGGGCAATCAGCTCGCGTCCCGGAAGTTGCTAATCTAACCATAAGGCGCCGCCCTAGTAGAAGTGAGCAAAACCACCAAGTAACAACATCAGAAACAACTCCAATCACTCCCTTCGAACAGTCGAACAGGGAAATTTTGCGGACACTGCGTGGGTATAGCCCGTAGAATGCCATTCCAAATGGAGAGCCCAAGAGCTACAAACGATCATTGACAGGGCAGAGCTCGAGGGAAAGGAAACCACTCTCCAATGCTTATCGCTATATCTCCTAGGAATTTTTCCGGCACAGGGTGTACGACACACGCTGACGAGACCTCCTCGGAGACCTCGAAATAGGAGAGAAAGCAGAAGGCAACAGTATGCTGTCACCCAGCGCAACTGGGATAAGCATAAAGGAAGATGCATTAAGTCCTTGCTAAATGGAACTGATGAGTCGGTAATGCCAAGCCAAGAAGTAATGGTTCCCTACTGGAGAGAAGTAATGACTCAGCCTAGCCCAAGCTCTTGCAGTGGAGAAGTGATACAAATGGATCACTCGCTTGAGAGGGTTTGGTCTGCTATTACGGAGCATGACCTTAGGGCATCAAGAATCTCATTATCTTCATCTCCGGGGCCTGACGGGATAACTCCAAAAACAGCCAGGGAGGTGCCGTCAGGTATTATGCTACGAATAATGAACCTAATTCTATGGTGCGGCAATCTACCACACTCTATCCGACTGGCCAGAACTGTCTTCATCCCGAAGACGGTGACGGCGAAGCGACCGCAAGACTTTCGTCCAATATCAGTGCCTTCAGTCCTGGTAAGACAGCTAAATGCAATATTGGCAACCCGGTTGAACTCATCAATCAATTGGGACCCGCGCCAGCGGGGCTTCTTACCTACCGACGGATGTGCCGATAATGCGACGATAGTTGACTTAGTCTTGAGGCATAGCCATAAGCACTTTAGATCTTGCTACATCGCAAATTTAGATGTAAGCAAGGCATTCGATTCTCTATCGCATGCATCTATATATGACACCTTACGTGCTTATGGTGCGCCAAAGGGCTTCGTTGACTACGTACAGAATACGTACGAGGGTGGCGGTACCAGTCTCAATGGGGACGGTTGGAGTTCAGAGGAATTCGTCCCTGCTAGAGGAGTGAAGCAGGGTGACCCTTTGTCTCCTATTCTATTTAACTTGGTAATGGACAGGTTACTTAGAAACCTACCCAGCGAAATTGGTGCTAGAGTCGGAAATGCCATTACTAACGCGGCCGCGTTTGCAGATGATTTGGTACTATTTGCTGAAACTCGAATGGGACTTCAAGTATTGTTGGACAGAACGTTGGATTTTCTATCTCTCGTCGGCCTCAAACTTAATGCCGACAAATGTTTTACCGTTGGCATTAAGGGCCAGCCGAAACAGAAGTGTACCGTGCTAGAGGCACAGAGCTTTTACGTAGGCTCAAGAGAGATTCCATCATTGAAGCGAACGGACGAGTGGAAGTACTTAGGCATCAACTTCACTGCAACTGGGAGGGTTCGATGCAATCCGGCCGAGGACATTGGTCCAAAGCTACAAAGATTGACAAAGGCCCCCCTCAAACCACAACAGAGGATGTTCGCCCTAAGGACTGTCCTTATCCCACAGCTCTATCACAAGTTAGCCCTTGGGAGTGTGGCGATAGGCGTCCTACGAAAAACTGACAAACTAATACGATACTATGTGCGAAGATGGCTAAATCTTCCGCTGGATGTGCCGATAGCATTCATTCACGCACCCCCAAAAAGTGGAGGTCTCGGAATTCCATCACTTAGATGGGTAGCTCCAATGTTAAGGCTAAGACGTTTGAGTAATATTAAATGGCCTCACCTCACGCAAAACGAGGTAGCCAGCTCTTTCCTCGAAGCCGAAAAACAACGGGCCCGAGATAGATTATTTGCAGAACAACATGAATTGTTATCGCGTCCGGCAATAGAAAAATATTGGGCGAACAAATTGTACCTCTCAGTTGATGGCAGCGGACTCCGTGAAGCGGGCCATTGGGGACCGCAACACGGGTGGGTTAATCAACCCACGCGTTTACTAACAGGAAAGGAATATATAGACGGTATTCGTCTGCGGATAAATGCCCTACCCACGAAGTCTCGTACTACAAGGGGAAGGCACGAATTGGAACGACAGTGTCGTGCAGGATGTGACGCTCCCGAAACAACAAACCATATAATGCAAAAATGTTACCGATCGCATGGGAGGCGCGTAGCTAGACACAACTGCGTAGTAAATCGAATCAAGCGGGGACTTGAGGAGAGAGGCTGCGCGGTCATTGTTGAACCAAGTCTGCAGTGCGAATCCGGCCTTAATAAACCGGACCTGGTGGCACTACGACAAAATCACATTGATGTGATCGACATACAAATTGTGACAGACGGACACTCTATGGATGATGCGCACCAGCGCAAAATCAATAGATACGACAGACCGGACATACGAACTGAATTGCGTCGCAGATTCGAAGCCGCAGGTGACATTGAATTCCATTCTGCCACCCTGAACTGGAGGGGGATCTGGAGTGGTCAATCCGTTAAAAGATTGATAGCGAAGGGTCTCCTCAGCAAATATGATAGTCATATCATTAGCGTCCAGGTTATGAGAGGCAGTCTCGGTTGTTTTAAACAGTTCATGTACCTGAGCGGGTTTTCCCGAGATTGGACTTAGCTAAAACGTTTGGTTCAAAACATTTGCTTGCTGTCTTGGCATAACATCAATAAAGGCATAAACATCGCAAATAATGGTAATATATAAATGGCTATGAGGATGGTTTTAGTACGTAGGCGTTGCGGAACTTCGGTTCAGCAATGAATCGTGCATGCTAGGAAACTGAAGTGTTGACAGACCTAGTATCTTTCGATAGATTTCCATACCTCCGCGATCAAAAAAAAAAAAAAAAAAAAAAAAATAGCCAAATGCCTCGTCATCTAATTAGTGACGGCGCATGAATGGATTAACGAGATTCCTACTGTCCCTATCATACTATCTAGCGAAACCACAGCCAAGGGAACGGGCTTGGAATAATTAGCGGGGAAAGAAGACCCTTTTGAGCTTGACTCTAATCTGGCAGTGTAAGGAGACATAAGAGGTGTAGAATAAGTGGGAGATATTAGACCTCGGTTTGGTATCGTCAATGAAATACCACTACTCTTATTGTTTCCTTACTTACTTGATTAAATGGAACGTGTATCATTTCCTAGCCATTATACGGATATATTTATTATATCTTATGGTATTGGGTTTTGATGCAAGCTTCTTGATCAAAGTATCACGAGTTTGTTATATAATCGCAAACAAATTCTTTAATAAAACGATGCATTATGTATTTTTGATTTGAAAATTTGGTATAACTCCAATTACTCAGGTATGATCCAATTCAAGGACATTGCCAGGTAGGGAGTTTGACTGGGGCGGTACATCTCTCAAATAATAACGGAGGTGTCCCAAGGCCAGCTCAGTGCGGACAGAAACCACACATAGAGCAAAAGGGCAAATGCTGACTTGATCTCGGTGTTCAGTACACACAGGGACAGCAAAAGCTCGGCCTATCGATCCTTTTGGTTTAAAGAGTTTTTAACAAGAGGTGTCAGAAAAGTTACCATAGGGATAACTGGCTTGTGGCGGCCAAGCGTTCATAGCGACGTCGCTTTTTGATCCTTCGATGTCGGCTCTTCCTATCATTGTGAAGCAAAATTCACCAAGCGTTGGATTGTTCACCCATGCAAGGGAACGTGAGCTGGGTTTAGACCGTCGTGAGACAGGTTAGTTTTACCCTACTAATGACAAAACGTTGTTGCGACAGCATTCCTGCGTAGTACGAGAGGAACCGCAGGTACGGACCAATGGCACAATACTTGTTCGAGCGAACAGTGGTATGACGCTACGTCCGTTGGATTATGCCTGAACGCCTCTAAGGTCGTATCCGTGCTGGACTGCAATGATAAATAAGGGGCAATTTGCATTGTATGGCTTCTAAACCATTTAAAGTTTATAATTTATTTTATAAACGACAATGGATGTGATGCCAATGTAATTTGTAACATAGTAAATTAGGAGGATCTTCGATCACCTGATGCCCGCGCTAGTTACATATAAAAGCATTATTTAATACAATGACAAAGCCTAGAATCAATTGTAAACGACTTTTGTAACAGGCAAGGTGTTGTAAGTGGTTGAGCAGCTGCCATACTGCGATCCACTGAAGCTTATCCTTTGCTTGATGATTCGATAAATAAATGATTTTTCCTGTAGCCAAAAAACACCTCGTCATCAATTTAGTGACGCATATGATATTGTCCCTATCATATAATTTTTGATATAAAGACTTTAAAGAATTATATCAAGTTGCCAAATACCTCGTCATCAATTTAGTGACGCATATGATATGTCCCTATCATATAATTTGATATAAAGACTTTAAAGAATTCTATCACGTTGCCAATACTCGTATCAATTTAGTGAGCATATGATATTGTTATCATATAATATAAAGACTTTAATGAATTGTGTCAAGTTGCCAAACACCTCGTCATCAATTTAGTGACGCATATGATATTGTCCCTATCATATAATTTTTGATATAAAAACTTTAAGAATTGTATCAAGTTGCCAAATACCTCGTCATCAATTTAGTGACGCATATGATATTGTCCTATCATATAATTAATATAAAGACTTTAATGAATTGTGTCAAGTTGCCAAACACCTCGTCATCAATTTAGTGACGCAATATGATATTGTCCCTATCATATAATTTTTGATATAAAGACTTTAAAGAATTCTATCAAGTTGCCAAATACCTCGTCATCAATTTAGTGACCTATGATATTGTTCTATCATATTTAATATAAAGACTTTAATGATTTGTGTCACGTTGCCAAACACCTCGTCATCAATTTAGTGACGCATATGATATTGTCCCTATCATATAATTAATATAAAGACTTTTTAAAGAATTGTATCAAGTTGCCAAACACCTCGTCATCAACTACTATATTATGGTTGCGCCGACCTCTCATATTGTATTCTCTTATGTCTTCATAGGATTTTGGCAATTATACGAGTAAATTAAATAATATACATATGAAAATGATTAATTATTATGTGTATAGGGGTAAAAATGATGAAATATTCCCACATTATCTTAGTATTATAGAGGAAAGACCGTTGCTGACCTCTGATATTGTTCAAAACTTATGTATTTATATGATTTTGGCAATTATATGAGTAAATTAAATAATATACATATGAAAATGATTAATTATTATATGTATAAATGTATAAGGGAAAAAATGCTGAAAATATTCCCATATTATCTTAGTATTATAGATGAAAGACCGTTGCTGACCTCTGATATTGTTCAAAACTTATGTATTTATATGATTTTGGCAATTATATGAGTAAATTAAATAATATACATATGAAAATTATTAATTATTATATGTATAGGGGAAAAAATGCTGAAATATTCCACATTCTCTTAGTATTATAGAGAAAAGCCATTATAGTGAGAGGGTATAGTAGTGTAAACGACCGGAATTACGACAGAGGGTTCAAAAACTACTATAGGTAGGCAGTGGTTGCCGACCTCTCATATTGTTCAAAAACTTATGTATTCATATGATTTTGGCAATTATATGAGTAAATTAAATAATATACATATGAAAATTATTAATTATTATATGTATAGGGGAAAAAAATGCTGAAATATTCCCACATTCTCTTAGTATTATAGAGAAAAGCCATTATAGTGAGAGGGTATAGTAGTGTAAACGACCGGAATTACGACAGAGGGTTCAAAAAACTACTATAGGTAGGCAGTGGTTGCCGACCCTCTCATATTGTTCAAAACTTATGTATTCATATGATTTTGGCAATTATATGAGTAAATTAAATAATATACATATGAAAATTATTAATTATTATATGTATAGGGGAAAAAAATGCTGAAAATATTCCCACATTCTCTTAGTATTATAGAGAAAAGCCATTATAGTGAGAGGGTATAGTAGTGTAAACGACCGGAATTACGACAGAGGGTTCAAAAACTACTATAGGTAGGCAGTGGTTGCCGACCTCTCATATTGTTCAAAACTTATGTATTCATATGATTTTGGCAATTATATGAGTAAATTAAATAATATACATATGAAAATTATTAATTATTATATGTATAGGGGAAAAAATGCTGAAATATTCCCACATTCTCTTAGTATTATAGAGAAAAGCCATTATAGTGAGAGGGTATAGTAGTGTAAACGACCGGAATTACGACAGAGGGTTCAAAAACTACTATAGGTAGGCAGTGGTTGCCGACCTCTCATATTGTTCAAAACTTATGTATTCATATGATTTTGGCAATTATATGAGTAAATTAAATAATATACATATGAAAATTATTAATTATTATATGTATAAGGGAAAAAATGCTGAAATATCCCACATTCTCTTAGTATTATAGAGAAAAGCCATTATAGTGAGAGGGTATAGTAGTGTAAACGACCGGAATTACGACAGAGGGTTCAAAAACTACTATAGGTAGGCAGTGGTTGCCGACCTCTCATATTGTTCAAAACTTATGTATTCATATGATTTTGGCAATAATATGAGTAAATTAAATAATATACATATGAAAATTATTAATTATTATATGTATAAGGGAAAAAATGCTGAAAATATCCCACATTCTCTTAGTATTATAGAGAAAAGCCATTATAGTGAGAGGGTATAGTAGTGTAAACGACCGGAATTACGACAGAGGGTTCAAAAACTACTATAGGTAGGCAGTGGTTGCCGACCTCTCATATTGTTCAAAACTTATGTATTCATATGATTTTGGCAATAATATGAGTAAATTAAATAATATACATATGAAAATGATTAATTATTATATGTATAAGGGAAAAAATGCTGAAAATATCCCACATTCTCTTAGTATTATAGAGAAAAGCCATTATAGTGAGAGGGTATAGTAGTGTAAACGACCGGAATTACGACAGAGGGTTCAAAAAACTACTATAGGTAGGCAGTGGTTGCCGACCTCTCATATTGTTCAAAACTTATGTATTCATATGATTTTGGCAATAATATGAGTAAATTAAATAATATACATATGAAAATGATTAATTATTATATGTATAAGGGAAAAAATGCTGAAAATATCCCACATTCTCTTAGTATTATAGAGAAAAGCCATTATAGTGAGAGGGTATAGTAGTGTAAACGACCGGAATTACGACAGAGGGTTCAAAAACTACTATAGGTAGGCAGTGGTTGCCGACCTCTCATATTGTTCAAAACTTATGTATTCATATGATTTTGGCAATAATATGAGTAAATTAAATAATATACATATGAAAATGATTAATTATTATATGTATAAGGGAAAAAATGCTGAAAATATCCCACATTCTCTTAGTATTATAGAGAAAAGCCATTATAGTGAGAGGGTATAGTAGTGTAAACGACCGGAATTACGACAGAGGGTTCAAAAAACTACTATAGGTAGGCAGTGGTTGCCGACCTCTCATATTGTTCAAAACTTATGTATTCATATGATTTGGCAATAATATGAGTAAATTAAATAATATACATATGAAAATGATTAATTATTATATGTATAAGGGAAAAAATGCTGAAAATATCCCACATTCTCTTAGTATTATAGAGAAAAGCCATTATAGTGAGAGGGTATAGTAGTGTAAACGACCGGAATTACGACAGAGGGTTCAAAAACTACTATAGGTAGGCAGTGGTTGCCGACCTCTCATATTGTTCAAAACTTATGTATTCATATGATTTTGGCAATAATATGAGTAAATTAAATAATATACATATGAAAATGATTAATTATTATATGTATAAGGGAAAAAAATAATCATATTATATATGAATAATGGAAAAAAAAATGAAATGTTCCTATAATCTCTTAATATATAAGAGAATAGCCCGTATGTTGGGTGGCAAACGGAATTGAAAATACCCGCTTTGAGGACAGCGGGTTCAAAAACTACTATAGGTAGGCAGTGGTTGCCGACCTCCCGCATTATTCGAAATATTTATTTCGGATTATGTTTATATTGGTTACATACAATAAAGTATATTATTATCCGTACAAATTTGTTTCTCAGTTCTATAGAACACGGGACTTGGCTCCGCGGATAATAGGAATATACGCTTTATAGATAATATCGTTGAAACAAAAGTCAAGTTTCTATTATATATAGAATAACAAATCGTTTCCATATATTATCGTTAATTTTTGGAGGCAGGCAAATATTAATTTATTACCTGCCGTATAGTTGGATTATTATATCGTTACGGTATAATACAAATATGGATTCTTATGAAAGAAATATAAAATTATATATTAAATGTGGAAATATTATCATATGCGCTTGGTTTTATGTTATATATTACCAGAGATATATATGAAAAGAGATAAATTTTAAATTTATCTTCAAAATGCAAATGATTTAACTTAATATTTATATTGGTTAAACAAAAATTGTACATGTGTGGATACAATAATTATGTATGTTGGAAATAAAATGATATTTTATAATGAAATATGTATGTATAAAAAGATAAAATTATAGAAATATATATATTACAATAATTAGATGAAATTCTTGTTATATTGGTAAAACAAGTATAAATTAAAAATGAAAATATGGATTACGAATGCTATATAAAAATGGCCGTAATCGAATGGATTTTTTACTTATATATTTAAAATTTTACCCAAAGGCGAAATATTGAATTTTATTCAATATAATAAAAATCATGGAATTATATAAAGTGAAAAATCTATATATCTATATATCTATTATATTGCTTATTTCGATTCAAAATATATGAATGGAATATGAAGGAAAAACATTATTCTGGTTGATCCTGCCAGTAGTTATATGCTTGTCTCAAAGATTAAGCCATGCATGTCTAAGTACACACGAATTAAAAGTGAAACCGCAAAAGGCTCATTATATCAGTTATGGTTCCTTAGATCGTTAACAGTTACTTGGATAACTGTGGTAATTCTAGAGCTAATACATGCAATTAAAACATGAACCTTATGGGACATGTGCTTTTATTAGGCTAAAACCAAGCGATCGCAAGATCGTTATATTGGTTGAACTCTAGATAACATGCAGATCGTATGGTCTTGTACCGACGACAGATCTTTCAAATGTCTGCCCTATCAACTTTTGATGGTAGTATCTAGGACTACCATGGTTGCAACGGGTAACGGGGAATCAGGGTTCGATTCCGGAGAGGGAGCCTGAGAAACGGCTACCACATCTAAGGAAGGCAGCAGGCGCGTAAATTACCCACTCCCAGCTCGGGGAGGTAGTGACGAAAAATAACAATACAGGACTCATATCCGAGGCCCTGTAATTGGAATGAGTACACTTTAAATCCTTTAACAAGGACCAATTGGAGGGCAAGTCTGGTGCCAGCAGCCGCGGTAATTCCAGCTCCAATAGCGTATATTAAAGTTGTTGCGGTTAAAACGTTCGTAGTTGAACTTGTGCTTCATACGGGTAGTACAACTTACAATTGTGGTTAGTACTATACCTTTATGTATGTAAGCGTATTACCGGTGGAGTTCTTATATGTGATTAAATACTTGTATTTTTTCATATGTTCCTCCTATTTAAAAACCTGCACTAGTGCTCTTAAACGAGTGTTATTGTGGGCCGGTACTATTACTTTGAACAAATTAGAGTGCTTAAAGCAGGCTTCAAATGCCTGAATATTCTGTGCATGGGATAATGAAATAAGACCTCTGTTCTGCTTTCATTGGTTTTCAGATCAAGAGGTAATGATTAATAGAAGCAGTTTGGGGGCATTAGTATTACGACGCGAGAGGTGAAATTCTTGGACCGTCGTAAGACTAACTTAAGCGAAAGCATTTGCCAAAGATGTTTTCATTAATCAAGAACGAAAGTTAGAGGTTCGAAGGCGATCAGATACCGCCCTAGTTCTAACCATAAACGATGCCAGCTAGCAATTGGGTGTAGCTACTTTTATGGCTCTCTCAGTCGCTTCCCGGGAAACCAAAGCTTTTGGGCTCCGGGGGAAGTATGGTTGCAAAGCTGAAACTTAAAGGAATTGACGGAAGGGCACCACCAGGAGTGGAGCCTGCGGCTTAATTTGACTCAACACGGGAAAACTTACCAGGTCCGAACATAAGTGTGTAAGACAGATTGATAGCTCTTTCTCGAATCTATGGGTGGTGGTGCATGGCCGTTCTTAGTTCGTGGAGTGATTTGTCTGGTTAATTCCGATAACGAACGAGACTCAAATATATTAAATAGATATCTTCAGGATTATGGTGCTGAAGCTTATGTAGCCTTCATTCATGGTGGCAGTAAAATGTTTATTGTGTTTGAATGTGTTTATGTAAGTGGAGCCGTACCTGTTGGTTTGTCCCATTATAAGGACACTAGCTTCTTAAATGGACAAATTGCGTCTAGCAATAATGAGATTGAGCAATAACAGGTCTGTGATGCCCTTAGATGTCCTGGGCTGCACGCGCGCTACAATGAAAGTATCAACGTGTATTTCCTAGACCGAGAGGTCCGGGTAAACCGCTGAACCACTTTCATGCTTGGGATTGTGAACTGAAACTGTTCACATGAACTTGGAATTCCCAGTAAGTGTGAGTCATTAACTCGCATTGATTACGTCCCTGCCCTTTGTACACACCGCCCGTCGCTACTACCGATTGAATTATTTAGTGAGGTCTCCGGACGTGATCACTGTGACGCCTTGCGTGTTACGGTTGTTTCGCAAAAGTTGACCGAACTTGATTATTTAGAGGAAGTAAAAGTCGTAACAAGGTTTCCGTAGGTGAACCTGCGGAAGGATCATTATTGTATAATATCCTTATCGTTAATAAACATTTGTTATAATACAAATAAATACAATTTACCAAAATAAAAATATTACAAAATGATTCCACGGAATCAAAAGTTAAAGTCAAAATAAAATGAAGATGGCTTTTATTTTATATGTGGGGCTTGGCAACCTCATAAAAAGACTTTAACATTATTAATGTTGTTGTGCGTATTTGTGGCAGTACCTACTACAACAATGGCGTTTCCTATAAAAACAAATTCTCGAAAATGGAAATCGAAGAAACTGAACAAAATTTGAAAGTAGAAGTCGAATTAAAATTAAAATAATTTTGAATGTGGTATTCAAAATAAGTGTGTGTGTATATGGACCATAATATACACGCGTTGCGAATATGTATTGTTCATCTATGTTATGAGCATACGTTGGCTAATGCAACAACCTAAAATATACAATGTTTGTACCTGTCATCCATCAGGTTAATGTTTTATATAAATTTTGCAGTATGTGTCACCCAAAATAGCAAACCATAACCAGATTTTTATGATACATAATGCTTATATGAAACTAAGACATATCGCAACATTTATTTTTAGGTATAAAAATAAATTTATTGAAGGAATTGATATATGCCAGTAAAATGGTGTATTTTTAATTTCTTTCAATAAAAACAATATTGATATTATATAAAAATGAATTATAAAACTCTAAGCGGTGGATCACTCGGCTCATGGGTCGATGAAGAACGCAGCAAACTGTGCGTCATCGTGTGAACTGCAGGACACATGAACATCGACATTTTGAACGCATATCGCAGTCCATGCTGTTATGTACTTTAATTAATTTTATAGTGCTGCTTGGACTACATATGGTTGAGGGTTGTAAGACTATGCTAATTAAGTTGTTTATAAATTTTTTATAAGCATATGGTATATTATTGGATTAAATAATGATTTTATTCATAATATTAAAAAAGAAATGAAAAACATTATCTCACATTTGAATGTGAAAAACGAAGAGAAATATTTTCTTTTTCAATCAAATAATACTGAGAAATGTCTAGCATAAAAAATTGAAATATTTTTCATCTAGAATTGTCTCTTATTAATGATTCGGAAAAAGAAAAATCTTGGTTTTGTTATTATTCTTCGTTGGTTCGTTAAATGGATAAAAAATAACTTTGCTTACAAGAACTATTGGAACTATTTATAACGAATTTAATTGATTGTTTTATCATTTATATATAAAGAATTTATGGCAAAAATAGTTATATATACAACCTCAACTCATATGGGACTACCCCCTGAATTTAAGCATATTAATTAGGGGAGGAAAAGAAACTAACAAGGATTTTCTTAGTAGCGGCGAGCGAAAAGAAAACAGTTCAGCACTAAGTCACTTTGTCTATATGGCAAATGTGAGATGCAGTGTATGGAGCGTCAATATTCTAGTATGAGAAATTAATGATTTAAGTCCTTCTTAAATGAGGCCATTTACCCATAGAGGGTGCCAGGCCCGTATAACGTTAATGATTACTAGATGATGTTTCCAAAGAGTCGTGTTGCTTGATAGTGCAGCACTAAGTGGGTGGTAAACTCCATCTAAAACTAAATATAACCATGAGACCGATAGTAAACAAGTACCGTGAGGGAAAGTTGAAAAGAACTCTGAATAGAGAGTTAAACAGTACGTGAAACTGCTTAGAGGTTAAGCCCGATGAACCTGAATATCCGTTATGGAAAATTCATCATTAAAATTGTAATATTTAAATAATATTATTAAGAATAATGTGCATTTTTTCCATATAAGGACATTGTAATCTATTAGCATATCCCAAATTTATCATAAAATATAACTTATAGTTTATTCCAATTAAATTGCTTGCATTTTAACACAGAATAAATGTTATTAATTTGATAAAGTGCTGATAGATTTATATTATTACAGAGCGTTAATTTTTCGGAATTATATAATGGCATAATTATCATTGATTTTTGTGTTTATTATATGCTCTTGTATGATTAACAATGCGAAAGATTCAGGATACCTTCGGGACCCGTCTTGAAACACGGACCAAGGAGTCTAACATATGTGCAAGTTATTGGGATGTAAACCTAATAGCGTAATTAACTTGACTAATAATGGGATTAGTTTTTTAGCTATTTATAGCTAATTAACACAATCCCGGGGCGTTCTATATAGTTATGTATAATGTATATTTATATTATTTATGCCTCTAACTGGAACGTACCTTGAGCATATATGCTGTGACCCGAAAGATGGTGAACTATACTTGATCAGGTTGAAGTCAGGGGAAACCCTGATGGAAGACCGAAACAGTTCTGACGTGCAAATCGATTGTCAGAATTGAGTATAGGGGCGAAAGACCAATCGAACCATCTAGTAGCTGGTTCCTTCCGAAGTTTCCCTCAGGATAGCTGGTGCATTTTAATATTATATAAAATAATCTTATCTGGTAAAGCGAATGATTAGAGGCCTTAGGGTCGAAACGATCTTAACCTATTCTCAAACTTTAAATGGGTAAGAACCTTAACTTTCTTGATATGAAGTTCAAGGTTATGATATAATGTGCCCAGTGGGCCACTTTTGGTAAGCAGAACTGGCGCTGTGGGATGAACCAAACGTAATGTTACGGTGCCCAAATTAACAACTCATGCAGATACCATGAAAGGCGTTGGTTGCTTAAAACAGCAGGACGGTGATCATGGAAGTCGAAATCCGCTAAGGAGTGTGTAACAACTCACCTGCCGAAGCAACTAGCCCTTAAAATGGATGGCGCTTAAGTTGTATACCTATACATTACCGCTAAAGTAGATGATTTATATTACTTGTGATATAAATTTTGAAACTTTAGTGAGTAGGAAGGTACAATGGTATGCGTAGAAGTGTTTGGCGTAAGCCTGCATGGAGCTGCCATTGGTACAGATCTTGGTGGTAGTAGCAAATAATCGAATGAGACCTTGGAGGACTGAAGTGGAGAAGGGTTTCGTGTGAACAGTGGTTGATCACGAGTTAGTCGGTCCTAAGTTCAAGGCGAAAGCCGAAAATTTTCAAGTAAAACAAAAATGCCTAACTATATAAACAAAGCGAATATAATACACTTGAATAATTTTGAACGAAAGGGAATACGGTTCCAATTCCGTAACCTGTTGAGTATCCGTTTGTTATTAAATATGGGCCTCGTGCTCATCCTGGCAACAGGAACGACCATAAAGAAGCCGTCGAGAGATATCGGAAGAGTTTTCTTTTCTGTTTTATAGCCGTACTACCATGGAAGTCTTTCGCAGAGAGATATGGTAGATGGGCTAGAAGAGCATGACATATACTGTTGTGTCGATATTTTCTCCTCGGACCTTGAAAATTTATGGTGGGGACACGCAAACTTCTCAACAGGCCGTACCAATATCCGCAGCTGGTCTCCAAGGTGAAGAGTCTCTAGTCGATAGAATAATGTAGGTAAGGGAAGTCGGCAAATTAGATCCGTAACTTCGGGATAAGGATTGGCTCTGAAGATTGAGATAGTCGGGCTTGATTGGGAAACAATAACATGGTTTATGTGCTCGTTCTGGGTAAATAGAGTTTCTAGCATTTATGTTAGTTACTTGTTCCCCGGATAGTTTAGTTACGTAGCCAATTGTGGAACTTTCTTGCTAAAATTTTTAAGAATACTATTTGGGTTAAACCAATTAGTTCTTATCAATTATAACGATTATCAATTAACAATCAATTCAGAACTGGCACGGACTTGGGGAATCCGACTGTCTAATTAAAACAAAGCATTGTGATGGCCCTAGCGGGTGTTGACACAATGTGATTTCTGCCCAGTGCTCTGAATGTCAAAGTGAAGAAATTCAAGTAAGCGCGGGTCAACGGCGGGAGTAACTATGACTCTCTAAGGGGATCTGGGGTAATTGCGAGCAGAGGGGAGTATTTTTCTGTAATTCGTAAGTCATATCATATGGTGTGCGGAAGGGGAATTTTACTCTGTAACTCACAAGTCTCTCCTTTACTCAAGTCGACTCAAAACCTCCTCGTGGTGGTCCCCGGTAATGCTAAACTTGTTTAGCAGCTAATTTGAGCGGCAAAACTTTTCCGATGGGTTGGTTCCCCAGAGGAAATTTATTCATATTGGAACTACAAATAGAAATAACGAGCCTCGGATGAATTTACACAATCTGATGACGACCCGACCCTCCGTGGACACCTTCCCGGAGGACCAATATGAACCAAACGCAGCGGCTACTCTATCTAGGGTTCCCTGCACAGTATGTGGCCGGTCCTTTAACAGCAAGAGAGGACTCGGTGTTCACATGCGATCTCGGCACCCAGACGAACTTGATGAAGAACGTCGACGTGTCGAGATAAAGGCAAGGTGGAGTGAGGAAGAGAAGTGGATGATGGCGAGAAAGGAGGTTGAGCTCACAGCAAATGGACATAAACACATAAACAAGCAACTAGCGGTGTATTTTGCAAACCGCAGCGTCGAAGCCATCAAAAAGCTAAGACAGAGGGGCGATTATAAGGAGAAAATAGAGCAGATAAGAGGGCAATCAGCTCGCGTCCCGGAAGTTGCTAATCTAACCATAAGGCGCCGCCCTAGTAGAAGTGAGCAAAACCACCAAGTAACAACATCAGAAACAACTCCAATCACTCCCTTCGAACAGTCGAACAGGGAAATTTTGCGGACACTGCGTGGGTATAGCCCCGTAGAATGCCATTCCAAATGGAGAGCCCAAGAGCTACAAACGATCATTGACAGGGCAGAGCTCGAGGGAAAGGAAACCACTCTCCAATGCTTATCGCTATATCTCCTAGGAATTTTTCCGGCACAGGGTGTACGACACACGCTGACGAGACCTCCTCGGAGACCTCGAAATAGGAGAGAAAGCAGAAGGCAACAGTATGCTGTCACCCAGCGCAACTGGGATAAGCATAAAGGAAGATGCATTAAGTCCTTGCTAAATGGAACTGATGAGTCGGTAATGCCAAGCCAAGAAGTAATGGTTCCCTACTGGAGAGAAGTAATGACTCAGCCTAGCCCAAGCTCTTGCAGTGGAGAAGTGATACAAATGGATCACTCGCTTGAGAGGGTTTGGTCTGCTATTACGGAGCATGACCTTAGGGCATCAAGAATCTCATTATCTTCATCTCCGGGGCCTGACGGGATAACTCCAAAAACAGCCAGGGAGGTGCCGTCAGGTATTATGCTACGAATAATGAACCTAATTCTATGGTGCGGCAATCTACCACACTCTATCCGACTGGCCAGAACTGTCTTCATCCCGAAGACGGTGACGGCGAAGCGACCGCAAGACTTTCGTCCAATATCGGTGCCTTCAGTCCTGGTAAGACAGCTAAATGCAATATTGGCAACCCGGTTGAACTCATCAATCAATTGGGACCCGCGCCAGCGGGGCTTCTTACCTACCGACGGATGTGCCGATAATGCGACGATAGTTGACTTAGTCTTGAGGCATAGCCATAAGCACTTTAGATCTTGCTACATCGCAAATTTAGATGTAAGCAAGGCATTCGATTCTCTATCGCATGCATCTATATATGACACCTTACGTGCTTATGGTGCGCCAAAGGGCTTCGTTGACTACGTACAGAATACGTACGAGGGTGGCGGTACCAGTCTCAATGGGGACGGTTGGAGTTCAGAGGAATTCGTCCCTGCTAGAGGAGTGAAGCAGGGTGACCCTTTGTCTCCTATTCTATTTAACTTGGTAATGGACAGGTTACTTAGAAACCTACCCAGCGAAATTGGTGCTAGAGTCGGAAATGCCATTACTAACGCGGCCGCGTTTGCAGATGATTTGGTACTATTTGCTGAAACTCGAATGGGACTTCAAGTATTGTTGGACAGAACGTTGGATTTTCTATCTCTCGTCGGCCTCAAACTTAATGCCGACAAATGTTTTACCGTTGGCATTAAGGGCCAGCCGAAACAGAAGTGTACCGTGCTAGAGGCACAGAGCTTTTACGTAGGCTCAAGAGAGATTCCATCATTGAAGCGAACGGACGAGTGGAAGTACTTAGGCATCAACTTCACTGCAACTGGGAGGGTTCGATGCAATCCGGCCGAGGACATTGGTCCAAAGCTACAAAGATTGACAAAGGCCCCCCTCAAACCACAACAGAGGATGTTCGCCCTAAGGACTGTCCTTATCCCACAGCTCTATCACAAGTTAGCCCTTGGGAGTGTGGCGATAGGCGTCCTACGAAAAACTGACAAACTAATACGATACTATGTGCGAAGATGGCTAAATCTTCCGCTGGATGTGCCGATAGCATTCATTCACGCACCCCCAAAAAGTGGAGGTCTCGGAATTCCATCACTTAGATGGGTAGCTCCAATGTTAAGGCTAAGACGTTTGAGTAATATTAAATGGCCTCACCTCACGCAAAACGAGGTAGCCAGCTCTTTCCTCGAAGCCGAAAAACAACGGGCCCGAGATAGATTATTTGCAGAACAACATGAATTGTTATCGCGTCCGGCAATAGAAAAATATTGGGCGAACAAATTGTACCTCTCAGTTGATGGCAGCGGACTCCGTGAAGCGGGCCATTGGGGACCGCAACACGGGTGGGTTAATCAACCCACGCGTTTACTAACAGGAAAGGAATATATAGACGGTATTCGTCTGCGGATAAATGCCCTACCCACGAAGTCTCGTACTACAAGGGGAAGGCACGAATTGGAACGACAGTGTCGTGCAGGATGTGACGCTCCCGAAACAACAAACCATATAATGCAAAAATGTTACCGATCGCATGGGAGGCGCGTAGCTAGACACAACTGCGTAGTAAATCGAATCAAGCGGGGACTTGAGGAGAGAGGCTGCGCGGTCATTGTTGAACCAAGTCTGCAGTGCGAATCCGGCCTTAATAAACCGGACCTGGTGGCACTACGACAAAATCACATTGATGTGATCGACATACAAATTGTGACAGACGGACACTCTATGGATGATGCGCACCAGCGCAAAATCAATAGATACGACAGACCGGACATACGAACTGAATTGCGTCGCAGATTCGAAGCCGCAGGTGACATTGAATTCCATTCTGCCACCCTGAACTGGAGGGGGATCTGGAGTGGTCAATCCGTTAAAAGATTGATAGCGAAGGGTCTCCTCAGCAAATATGATAGTCATATCATTAGCGTCCAGGTTATGAGAGGCAGTCTCGGTTGTTTTAAACAGTTCATGTACCTGAGCGGGTTTTCCCGAGATTGGACTTAGCTAAAACGTTTGGTTCAAAACATTTGCTTGCTGTCTTGGCATAACATCAATAAAGGCATAAACATCGCAAATAATGGTAATATATAAATGGCTATGAGGATGGTTTTAGTACGTAGGCGTTGCGGAACTTCGGTTCAGCAATGAATCGTGCATGCTAGGAAACTGAAGTGTTGACAGACCTAGTATCTTTCGATAGATTTCCATACCTCCGCGATCAAAAAAAAAAAAAAAAAAAATAGCCAAATGCCTCGTCATCTAATTAGTGACGCGCATGAATGGATTAACGAGATTCCTACTGTCCCTATCTACTATCTAGCGAAACCACAGCCAAGGGAACGGGCTTGGAATAATTAGCGGGGAAAGAAGACCCTTTTGAGCTTGACTCTAATCTGGCAGTGTAAGGAGACATAAGAGGTGTAGAATAAGTGGGAGATATTAGACCTCGGTTTGGTATCGTCAATGAAATACCACTACTCTTATTGTTTCCTTACTTACTTGATTAAATGGAACGTGTATCATTTCCTAGCCATTATACGGATATATTTATTATATCTTATGGTATTGGGTTTTGATGCAAGCTTCTTGATCAAAGTATCACGAGTTTGTTATATAATCGCAAACAAATTCTTTAATAAAACGATGCATTTATGTATTTTTGATTTGAAAATTTGGTATAACTCCAATTACTCAGGTATGATCCAATTCAAGGACATTGCCAGGTAGGGAGTTTGACTGGGGCGGTACATCTCTCAAATAATAACGGAGGTGTCCCAAGGCCAGCTCAGTGCGGACAGAAACCACACATAGAGCAAAAGGGCAAATGCTGACTTGATCTCGGTGTTCAGTACACACAGGGACAGCAAAAGCTCGGCCTATCGATCCTTTTGGTTTAAAGAGTTTTTAACAAGAGGTGTCAGAAAAGTTACCATAGGGATAACTGGCTTGTGGCGGCCAAGCGTTCATAGCGACGTCGCTTTTTGATCCTTCGATGTCGGCTCTTCCTATCATTGTGAAGCAAAATTCACCAAGCGTTGGATTGTTCACCCATGCAAGGGAACGTGAGCTGGGTTTAGACCGTCGTGAGACAGGTTAGTTTTACCCTACTAATGACAAAACGTTGTTGCGACAGCATTCCTGCGTAGTACGAGAGGAACCGCAGGTACGGACCAATGGCACAATACTTGTTCGAGCGAACAGTGGTATGACGCTACGTCCGTTGGATTATGCCTGAACGCCTCTAAGGTCGTATCCGTGCTGGACTGCAATGATAAATAAGGGGCAATTTGCATTGTATGGCTTCTAAACCATTTAAAGTTTATAATTTATTTTATAAACGACAATGGATGTGATGCCAATGTAATTTGTAACATAGTAAATTAGGAGGATCTTCGATCACCTGATGCCGCGCTAGTTACATATAAAAGCATTATTTAATACAATGACAAAGCCTAGAATCAATTGTAAACGACTTTTGTAACAGGCAAGGTGTTGTAAGTGGTTGAGCAGCTGCCATACTGCGATCCACTGAAGCTTATCCTTTGCTTGATGATTCGATAAATAAATGATTTTTCCTGTAGCCAAACAAACACCTCGTCATCAATTTAGTGACGCATATGATATTGTCCCTATCATATAATTTTTGATATAAAGACTTTAAAGAATTATATCAAGTTGCCAAATACCTCGTCATCAATTTAGTGACGCATATGATATTGTCCCTATCGTATAATTTTTGATATAAAGACTTTAAAGAATTCTATCACGTTGCCAAATACCTCGTCATCAATTTAGTGACGCATATGATATTGTCCCTATCATATAATTAATATAAAGACTTTAATGAATTGTGTCAAGTTGCCAAACACCTCGTCATCAATTTAGTGACGCATATGATATTGTCCCTATCATATAATTTTTGATATAAAAACTTTAAAGAATTGTATCAAGTTGCCAAATACCTCGTCATCAATTTAGTGACGCATATGATATTGTCCCTATCATATAATTAATATAAAGACTTTAATGAATTGTGTCAAGTTGCCAAACACCTCGTCATCAATTTAGTGACGCATATGATATTGTCCCTATCATATAATTTTTGATATAAAGACTTTAAAGAATTATATCAAGTTGCCAAATACCTCGTCATCAATTTAGTGACGCATATGATATTGTCTCTATCATATAATTAATATAAAGACTTTAATGAATTGTGTCAAGTTGCCAAACACCTCGTCATCAATTTAGTGACGCATATGATATTGTCCCTATCATATAATTTTTGATATAAAAACTTTAAAGAATTGTATCAAGTTGCCAAATACCTCGTCATCAATTTAGTGACGCATATGATATTGTCCCTATCATATAATTAATATAAAGACTTTAATGAATTGTGTCAAGTTGCCAAACACCTCGTCATCAATTTAGTGACGCATATGATATTGTCCCTATCATATAATTTTTGATATAAAACTTTAAAGAATTGTATCAAGTTGCCAAATACCTCGTCATCAATTTAGTGACGCATATGATATTGTCTCTATCATATAATTAATATAAAGACTTTAATGAATTGTGTCAAGTTGCCAAACACCTCGTCATCAATTTAGTGACGCATATGATATTGTCCCTATCATATAATTTTTGATATAAAGACTTTAAAGAATTCTATCAAGTTGCCAAATACCTCGTCATCAATTTAGTGACGCATATGATATTGTCTCTATCATATAATTAATATAAAGACTTTAATGATTTGTGTCACGTTGCCAAACACCTCGTCATCAATTTAGTGACGCATATGATATTGTCCCTATCATATAATTAATATAAAGACTTTTTAAAGAATTGTATCAAGTTGCCAAACACCTCGTCATCAACTACTATATTATGGTTGCGCCGACCTCTCATATTGTATTCTCTTATGTCTTCATAGGATTTTGGCAATTATACGAGTAAATTAAATAATATACATATGAAAATGATTAATTATTATATGTATAAGGGAAAAAATGCTGAAATATTCCCATATTATCTTAGTATTATAGAGGAAAGACCGTTGCCGACCTCTGATATTGTTCAAAACTTATGTATTTATATGATTTTGGCAATTATATGAGTAAATTAAATAATATACATATAAAATGATTAAATATTATATGTATAAATGTATAAAGGAAAAAATGATGAAATATTCCCACATTATCTTAGTATTATAGAGGAAAGACCGTTGCTGACCTCTGATATTGTTCAAAACTTATGTATTTATATGATTTTGGCAATAATATGAGTAAATTAAATAATATACATATGAAAATGATTAATTATTATATGTATAAATGTATAAGGGAAAAAATGCTGAAAATATTCCCATATTATCTTAGTATTATAGAGGAAAGACCGTTGCTGACCTCTGATATTGTTCAAAACTTATGTATTTATATGATTTTGGCAATTATATGAGTAAATTAAATAATATACATATGAAAATTATTAATTATTATATGTATAGGGGAAAAAATGCTGAAATATTCCCACATTCTCTTAGTATTATAGAGAAAAGCCATTATAGTGAGAGGGTATAGTAGTGTAAACGACCGGAATTACGACAGAGGGTTCAAAAACTACTATAGGTAGGCAGTGGTTGCCGACCTCTCATATTGTTCAAAACTTATGTATTCATATGATTTTGGCAATTATATGAGTAAATTAAATAATATACATATGAAAATTATTAATTATTATATGTATAGGGGAAAAAATGCTGAAATATTCCCACATTCTCTTAGTATTATAGAGAAAAGCCATTATAGTGAGAGGGTATAGTAGTGTAAACGACCGGAATTACGACAGAGGGTTCAAAAACTACTATAGGTAGGCAGTGGTTGCCGACCTCTCATATTGTTCAAAACTTATGTATTCATATGATTTTGGCAATTATATGAGTAAATTAAATAATATACATATGAAAATTATTAATTATTATATGTATAAGGGAAAAAATGCTGAAATATCCCACATTCTCTTAGTATATAGAGAAAAGCCATTATAGTGAGAGGGTATAGTAGTGTAAACGACCGGAATTACGACAGAGGGTTCAAAAACTACTATAGGTAGGCAGTGGTTGCCGACCTCTCATATTGTTCAAAACTTATGTATTCATATGATTTTGGCAATAATATGAGTAAATTAAATAATATACATATGAAAATGATTAATTATTATATGTATAAGGGAAAAAATGCTGAAAATATCCCACATTCTCTTAGTATTATAGAGAAAAGCCATTATAGTGAGAGGGTATAGTAGTGTAAACGACCGGAATTACGACAGAGGGTTCAAAAACTACTATAGGTAGGCAGTGGTTGCCGACCTCTCATATTGTTCAAAACTTATGTATTCATATGATTTTGGCAATAATATGAGTAAATTAAATAATATACATATGAAAATGATTAATTATTATATGTATAAGGGAAAAAATGCTGAAAATATCCCACATTCTCTTAGTATTATAGAGAAAAGCCATTATAGTGAGAGGGTATAGTAGTGTAAACGACCGGAATTACGACAGAGGGTTCAAAAACTACTATAGGTAGGCAGTGGTTGCCGACCTCTCATATTGTTCAAAACTTATGTATTCATATGATTTTGGCAATAATATGAGTAAATTAAATAATATACATATGAAAATGATTAATTATTATATGTATAAGGGAAAAAATGCTGAAAATATCCCACATTCTCTTAGTATTATAGAGAAAAGCCATTATAGTGAGAGGGTATAGTAGTGTAAACGACCGGAATTACGACAGAGGGTTCAAAAACTACTATAGGTAGGCAGTGGTTGCCGACCTCTCATATTGTTCAAAACTTATGTATTCATATGATTTTGGCAATAATATGAGTAAATTAAATAATATACATATGAAAATGATTAATTATTATATGTATAAGGGAAAAAATAATCATATTATATATGAATAATGGAAAAAAAATGAAATGTTCCTATAATCTCTTAATATATAAGAGAATAGCCCGTATGTTGGGTGGCAAACGGAATTGAAAATACCCGCTTTGAGGACAGCGGGTTCAAAAACTACTATAGGTAGGCAGTGGTTGCCGACCTCCCGCATTATTCGAAATATTTATTTCGGATTATGTTTATATTGGTTACATACAATAAAGTATATTATTATCCGTACAAATTTGTTTCTCAGTTCTATAGAACACGGGACTTGGCTCCGCGGATAATAGGAATATACGCTTTATAGATAATATCGTTGAAACAAAAGTCAAGTTTCTATTATATATAGAATAACAAATCGTTTCCATATATTATCGTTAATTTTTGGAGGCAGGCAAATATTAATTTATTACCTGCCGTATAGTTGGATTATTATATCGTTACGGTATAATACAAATATGGATTCTTATGAAAGAAATATAAAATTATATATTAAATGTGGAAATATTATCATATGCGCTTGGTTTTATGTTATATATTACCAGAGATATATATGAAAAGAGATAAATTTTAAATTTATCTTCAAAATGCAAATGATTTAACTTAATATTTATATTGGTTAAACAAAAATTGTACATGTGTGGATACAATAATTATGTATGTTGGAAATAAAATGATATTTTATAATGAAATATGTATGTATAAAAAGATAAAATTATAGAAATATATATATTACAATAATTAGATGAAATTCTTGTTATATTGGTAAAACAAGTATAAATTAAAAATGAAAATATGGATTACGAATGCTATATAAAAATGGCCGTAATCGAATGGATTTTTTTACTTATATATTTAAAATTTTACCCAAAGGCGAAATATTGAATTTTATTCAATATAATAAAAATCATGGAATTATATAAAGTGAAAAATCTATATATCTATATATCTATTATATTGCTTATTTCGATTCAAAATATATGAATGGAATATGAAGGAAAAACATTATTCTGGTTGATCCTGCCAGTAGTTATATGCTTGTCTCAAAGATTAAGCCATGCATGTCTAAGTACACACGAATTAAAAGTGAAACCGCAAAAGGCTCATTATATCAGTTATGGTTCCTTAGATCGTTAACAGTTACTTGGATAACTGTGGTAATTCTAGAGCTAATACATGCAATTAAAACATGAACCTTATGGGACATGTGCTTTTATTAGGCTAAAACCAAGCGATCGCAAGATCGTTATATTGGTTGAACTCTAGATAACATGCAGATCGTATGGTCTTGTACCGACGACAGATCTTTCAAATGTCTGCCCTATCAACTTTTGATGGTAGTATCTAGGACTACCATGGTTGCAACGGGTAACGGGGAATCAGGGTTCGATTCCGGAGAGGGAGCCTGAGAAACGGCTACCACATCTAAGGAAGGCAGCAGGCGCGTAAATTACCCACTCCCAGCTCGGGGAGGTAGTGACGAAAAATAACAATACAGGACTCATATCCGAGGCCCTGTAATTGGAATGAGTACACTTTAAATCCTTTAACAAGGACCAATTGGAGGGCAAGTCTGGTGCCAGCAGCCGCGGTAATTCCAGCTCCAATAGCGTATATTAAAGTTGTTGCGGTTAAAACGTTCGTAGTTGAACTTGTGCTTCATACGGGTAGTACAACTTACAATTGTGGTTAGTACTATACCTTTATGTATGTAAGCGTATTACCGGTGGAGTTCTTATATGTGATTAAATACTTGTATTTTTTCATATGTTCCTCCTATTTAAAAACCTGCACTAGTGCTCTTAAACGAGTGTTATTGTGGGCCGGTACTATTACTTTGAACAAATTAGAGTGCTTAAAGCAGGCTTCAAATGCCTGAATATTCTGTGCATGGGATAATGAAATAAGACCTCTGTTCTGCTTTCATTGGTTTTCAGATCAAGAGGTAATGATTAATAGAAGCAGTTTGGGGGCATTAGTATTACGACGCGAGAGGTGAAATTCTTGGACCGTCGTAAGACTAACTTAAGCGAAAGCATTTGCCAAAGATGTTTTCATTAATCAAGAACGAAAGTTAGAGGTTCGAAGGCGATCAGATACCGCCCTAGTTCTAACCATAAACGATGCCAGCTAGCAATTGGGTGTAGCTACTTTTATGGCTCTCTCAGTCGCTTCCCGGGAAACCAAAGCTTTTGGGCTCCGGGGGAAGTATGGTTGCAAAGCTGAAACTTAAAGGAATTGACGGAAGGGCACCACCAGGAGTGGAGCCTGCGGCTTAATTTGACTCAACACGGGAAAACTTACCAGGTCCGAACATAAGTGTGTAAGACAGATTGATAGCTCTTTCTCGAATCTATGGGTGGTGGTGCATGGCCGTTCTTAGTTCGTGGAGTGATTTGTCTGGTTAATTCCGATAACGAACGAGACTCAAATATATTAAATAGATATCTTCAGGATTATGGTGCTGAAGCTTATGTAGCCTTCATTCATGGTGGCAGTAAAATGTTTATTGTGTTTGAATGTGTTTATGTAAGTGGAGCCGTACCTGTTGGTTTGTCCCATTATAAGGACACTAGCTTCTTAAATGGACAAATTGCGTCTAGCAATAATGAGATTGAGCAATAACAGGTCTGTGATGCCCTTAGATGTCCTGGGCTGCACGCGCGCTACAATGAAAGTATCAACGTGTATTTCCTAGACCGAGAGGTCCGGGTAAACCGCTGAACCACTTTCATGCTTGGGATTGTGAACTGAAACTGTTCACATGAACTTGGAATTCCCAGTAAGTGTGAGTCATTAACTCGCATTGATTACGTCCCTGCCCTTTGTACACACCGCCCGTCGCTACTACCGATTGAATTATTTAGTGAGGTCTCCGGACGTGATCACTGTGACGCCTTGCGTGTTACGGTTGTTTCGCAAAAGTTGACCGAACTTGATTATTTAGAGGAAGTAAAAGTCGTAACAAGGTTTCCGTAGGTGAACCTGCGGAAGGATCATTATTGTATAATATCCTTATCGTTAATAAACATTTGTTATAATACAAATAAATACAATTTACCAAAATAAAAATATTACAAAATGATTCCACGGAATCAAAAGTTAAAGTCAAAATAAAATGAAGATGGCTTTTATTTTATATGTGGGGCTTGGCAACCTCATAAAAAGACTTTAACATTATTAATGTTGTTGTGCGTATTTGTGGCAGTACCTACTACAACAATGGCGTTTCCTATAAAAACAAATTCTCGAAAATGGAAATCGAAGAAACTGAACAAAATTTGAAAGTAGAAGTCGAATTAAAATTAAAATAATTTTGAATGTGGTATTCAAAATAAGTGTGTGTGTATATGGACCATAATATACACGCGTTGCGAATATGTATTGTTCATCTATGTTATGAGCATACGTTGGCTAATGCAACAACCTAAAATATACAATGTTTGTACCTGTCATCCATCAGGTTAATGTTTTATATAAATTTTGCAGTATGTGTCACCCAAAATAGCAAACCATAACCAGATTTTTATGATACATAATGCTTATATGAAACTAAGACATATCGCAACATTTATTTTTAGGTATAAAAATAAATTTATTGAAGGAATTGATATATGCCAGTAAAATGGTGTATTTTTAATTTCTTTCAATAAAAACAATATTGATATTATATAAAAATGAATTATAAAACTCTAAGCGGTGGATCACTCGGCTCATGGGTCGATGAAGAACGCAGCAAACTGTGCGTCATCGTGTGAACTGCAGGACACATGAACATCGACATTTTGAACGCATATCGCAGTCCATGCTGTTATGTACTTTAATTAATTTTATAGTGCTGCTTGGACTACATATGGTTGAGGGTTGTAAGACTATGCTAATTAAGTTGTTTATAAATTTTTTATAAGCATATGGTATATTATTGGATTAAATAATGATTTTATTCATAATATTAAAAAAGAAATGAAAAACATTATCTCACATTTGAATGTGAAAAACGAAGAGAAATATTTTCTTTTTCAATCAAATAATACTGAGAAATGTCTAGCATAAAAAATTGAAATATTTTTCATCTAGAATTGTCTCTTATTAATGATTCGGAAAAAGAAAAATCTTGGTTTTGTTATTATTCTTCGTTGGTTCGTTAAATGGATAAAAAATAACTTTGCTTACAAGAACTATTGGAACTATTTATAACGAATTTAATTGATTGTTTTATCATTTATATATAAAGAATTTATGGCAAAAAATAGTTATATATACAACCTCAACTCATATGGGACTACCCCCTGAATTTAAGCATATTAATTAGGGGAGGAAAAGAAACTAACAAGGATTTTCTTAGTAGCGGCGAGCGAAAAGAAAACAGTTCAGCACTAAGTCACTTTGTCTATATGGCAAATGTGAGATGCAGTGTATGGAGCGTCAATATTCTAGTATGAGAAATTAATGATTTAAGTCCTTCTTAAATGAGGCCATTTACCCATAGAGGGTGCCAGGCCCGTATAACGTTAATGATTACTAGATGATGTTTCCAAAGAGTCGTGTTGCTTGATAGTGCAGCACTAAGTGGGTGGTAAACTCCATCTAAAACTAAATATAACCATGAGACCGATAGTAAACAAGTACCGTGAGGGAAAGTTGAAAAGAACTCTGAATAGAGAGTTAAACAGTACGTGAAACTGCTTAGAGGTTAAGCCCGATGAACCTGAATATCCGTTATGGAAAATTCATCATTAAAATTGTAATATTTAAATAATATTATTAAGAATAATGTGCATTTTTTCCATATAAGGACATTGTAATCTATTAGCATATCCCAAATTTATCATAAAATATAACTTATAGTTTATTCCAATTAAATTGCTTGCATTTTAACACAGAATAAATGTTATTAATTTGATAAAGTGCTGATAGATTTATATTATTACAGAGCGTTAATTTTTCGGAATTATATAATGGCATAATTATCATTGATTTTTGTGTTTATTATATGCTCTTGTATGATTAACAATGCGAAAGATTCAGGATACCTTCGGGACCCGTCTTGAAACACGGACCAAGGAGTCTAACATATGTGCAAGTTATTGGGATGTAAACCTAATAGCGTAATTAACTTGACTAATAATGGGATTAGTTTTTTAGCTATTTATAGCTAATTAACACAATCCCGGGGCGTTCTATATAGTTATGTATAATGTATATTTATATTATTTATGCCTCTAACTGGAACGTACCTTGAGCATATATGCTGTGACCCGAAAGATGGTGAACTATACTTGATCAGGTTGAAGTCAGGGGAAACCCTGATGGAAGACCGAAACAGTTCTGACGTGCAAATCGATTGTCAGAATTGAGTATAGGGGCGAAAGACCAATCGAACCATCTAGTAGCTGGTTCCTTCCGAAGTTTCCCTCAGGATAGCTGGTGCATTTTAATATTATATAAAATAATCTTATCTGGTAAAGCGAATGATTAGAGGCCTTAGGGTCGAAACGATCTTAACCTATTCTCAAACTTTAAATGGGTAAGAACCTTAACTTTCTTGATATGAAGTTCAAGGTTATGATATAATGTGCCCAGTGGGCCACTTTTGGTAAGCAGAACTGGCGCTGTGGGATGAACCAAACGTAATGTTACGGTGCCCAAATTAACAACTCATGCAGATACCATGAAAGGCGTTGGTTGCTTAAAACAGCAGGACGGTGATCATGGAAGTCGAAATCCGCTAAGGAGTGTGTAACAACTCACCTGCCGAAGCAACTAGCCCTTAAAATGGATGGCGCTTAAGTTGTATACCTATACATTACCGCTAAAGTAGATGATTTATATTACTTGTGATATAAATTTTGAAACTTTAGTGAGTAGGAAGGTACAATGGTATGCGTAGAAGTGTTTGGCGTAAGCCTGCATGGAGCTGCCATTGGTACAGATCTTGGTGGTAGTAGCAAATAATCGAATGAGACCTTGGAGGACTGAAGTGGAGAAGGGTTTCGTGTGAACAGTGGTTGATCACGAGTTAGTCGGTCCTAAGTTCAAGGCGAAAGCCGAAAATTTTCAAGTAAAACAAAAATGCCTAACTATATAAACAAAGCGAATATAATACACTTGAATAATTTTGAACGAAAGGGAATACGGTTCCAATTCCGTAACCTGTTGAGTATCCGTTTGTTATTAAATATGGGCCTCGTGCTCATCCTGGCAACAGGAACGACCATAAAGAAGCCGTCGAGAGATATCGGAAGAGTTTTCTTTTCTGTTTTATAGCCGTACTACCATGGAAGTCTTTCGCAGAGAGATATGGTAGATGGGCTAGAAGAGCATGACATATACTGTTGTGTCGATATTTTCTCCTCGGACCTTGAAAATTTATGGTGGGGACACGCAAACTTCTCAACAGGCCGTACCAATATCCGCAGCTGGTCTCCAAGGTGAAGAGTCTCTAGTCGATAGAATAATGTAGGTAAGGGAAGTCGGCAAATTAGATCCGTAACTTCGGGATAAGGATTGGCTCTGAAGATTGAGATAGTCGGGCTTGATTGGGAAACAATAACATGGTTTATGTGCTCGTTCTGGGTAAATAGAGTTTCTAGCATTTATGTTAGTTACTTGTTCCCCGGATAGTTTAGTTACGTAGCCAATTGTGGAACTTTCTTGCTAAAATTTTTAAGAATACTATTTGGGTTAAACCAATTAGTTCTTATCAATTATAACGATTATCAATTAACAATCAATTCAGAACTGGCACGGACTTGGGGAATCCGACTGTCTAATTAAAACAAAGCATTGTGATGGCCCTAGCGGGTGTTGACACAATGTGATTTCTGCCCAGTGCTCTGAATGTCAAAGTGAAGAAATTCAAGTAAGCGCGGGTCAACGGCGGGAGTAACTATGACTCTCTTAAGGGGATCTGGGGTAATTGCGAGCAGAGGGGGAGTATTTTTCTGTAATTCGTAAGTCATATCATATGGTGTGCGGAAGGGGAATTTTACTCTGTAACTCACAAGTCTCTCCTTTACTCAAGTCGACTCAAAACCTCCTCGTGGTGGTCCCCGGTAATGCTAAACTTGTTTAGCAGCTAATTTGAGCGGCAAAACTTTTCCGATGGGTTGGTTCCCCAGAGGAAATTTATTCATATTGGAACTACAAATAGAAATAACGAGCCTCGGATGAATTTACACAATCTGATGACGACCCGACCCTCCGTGGACACCTTCCCGGAGGACCAATATGAACCAAACGCAGCGGCTACTCTATCTAGGGTTCCCTGCACAGTATGTGGCCGGTCCTTTAACAGCAAGAGAGGACTCGGTGTTCACATGCGATCTCGGCACCCAGACGAACTTGATGAAGAACGTCGACGTGTCGAGATAAAGGCAAGGTGGAGTGAGGAAGAGAAGTGGATGATGGCGAGAAAGGAGGTTGAGCTCACAGCAAATGGACATAAACACATAAACAAGCAACTAGCGGTGTATTTTGCAAACCGCAGCGTCGAAGCCATCAAAAAGCTAAGACAGAGGGGCGATTATAAGGAGAAAATAGAGCAGATAAGAGGGCAATCAGCTCGCGTCCCGGAAGTTGCTAATCTAACCATAAGGCGCCGCCCTAGTAGAAGTGAGCAAAACCACCAAGTAACAACATCAGAAACAACTCCAATCACTCCCTTCGAACAGTCGAACAGGGAAATTTTGCGGACACTGCGTGGGTATAGCCCCGTAGAATGCCATTCCAAATGGAGAGCCCAAGAGCTACAAACGATCATTGACAGGGCAGAGCTCGAGGGAAAGGAAACCACTCTCCAATGCTTATCGCTATATCTCCTAGGAATTTTTCCGGCACAGGGTGTACGACACACGCTGACGAGACCTCCTCGGAGACCTCGGAATAGGAGAGAAAGCAGAAGGCAGCAGTATGCTGTCACCCAGCGTAACTGGGATAAGCATAAAGGAAGATGCATTAAGTCCTTGCTAAATGGAACTGATGAGTCGGTAATGCCAAGCCAAGAAGTAATGGTTCCCTACTGGAGAGAAGTAATGACTCAGCCTAGCCCAAGCTCTTGCAGTGGAGAAGTGATACAAATGGATCACTCGCTTGAGAGGGTATGGTCTGCTATTACGGAGCATGACCTTAGGGCATCAAGAATCTCATTATCTTCATCTCCGGGGCCTGACGGGATAACTCCAAAAACAGCCAGGGAGGTGCCGTCAGGTATTATGCTACGAATAATGAACCTAATTCTATGGTGCGGCAATCTACCACACTCTATCCGACTGGCCAGAACTGTCTTCATCCCGAAGACGGTGACGGCGAAGCGACCGGCAAGACTTTCGTCCAATATCGGTGCCTTCAGTCCTGGTAAGACAGCTAAATGCAATATTGGCAACCCGGTTGAACTCATCAATCAATTGGGACCCGCGCCAGCGGGGCTTCTTACCTACCGACGGATGTGCCGATAATGCGACGATAGTTGACTTAGTCTTGAGGCATAGCCATAAGCACTTTAGATCTTGCTACATCGCAAATTTAGATGTAAGCAAGGCATTCGATTCTCTATCGCATGCATCTATATATGACACCTTACGTGCTTATGGTGCGCCAAAGGGCTTCGTTGACTACGTACAGAATACGTACGAGGGTGGCGGTACCAGTCTCAATGGGGACGGTTGGAGTTCAGAGGAATTCGTCCCTGCTAGAGGAGTGAAGCAGGGTGACCCTTTGTCTCCTATTCTATTTAACTTGGTAATGGACAGGTTACTTAGAAACCTACCCAGCGAAATTGGTGCTAGAGTCGGAAATGCCATTACTAACGCGGCCGCGTTTGCAGATGATTTGGTACTATTTGCTGAAACTCGAATGGGACTTCAAGTATTGTTGGACAGAACGTTGGATTTTCTATCTCTCGTCGGCCTCAAACTTAATGCCGACAAATGTTTTACCGTTGGCATTAAGGGCCAGCCGAAACAGAAGTGTACCGTGCTAGAGGCACAGAGCTTTTACGTAGGCTCAAGAGAGATTCCATCATTGAAGCGAACGGACGAGTGGAAGTACTTAGGCATCAACTTCACTGCAACTGGGAGGGTTCGATGCAATCCGGCCGAGGACATTGGTCCAAAGCTACAAAGATTGACAAAGGCCCCCCTCAAACCACAACAGAGGGATGTTCGCCCTAAGGACTGTCCTTATCCCACAGCTCTATCACAAGTTAGCCCTTGGGAGTGTGGCGATAGGCGTCCTACGAAAAACTGACAAACTAATACGATACTATGTGCGAAGATGGCTAAATCTTCCGCTGGATGTGCCGATAGCATTCATTCACGCACCCCCAAAAAGTGGAGGTCTCGGAATTCCATCACTTAGATGGGTAGCTCCAATGTTAAGGCTAAGACGTTTGAGTAATATTAAATGGCCTCACCTCACGCAAAACGAGGTAGCCAGCTCTTTCCTCGAAGCCGAAAAACAACGGGCCCGAGATAGATTATTTGCAGAACAACATGAATTGTTATCGCGTCCGGCAATAGAAAAATATTGGGCGAACAAATTGTACCTCTCAGTTGATGGCAGCGGACTCCGTGAAGCGGGCCATTGGGACCGCAACACGGGTGGGTTAATCAACCCACGCGTTTACTAACAGGAAAGGAATATATAGACGGTATTCGTCTGCGGATAAATGCCCTACCCACGAAGTCTCGTACTACAAGGGGAAGGCACGAATTGGAACGACAGTGTCGTGCAGGATGTGACGCTCCCGAAACAACAAACCATATAATGCAAAAATGTTACCGATCGCATGGAGGCGCGTAGCTAGACACAACTGCGTAGTAAATCGAATCAAGCGGGGACTTGAGGAGAGAGGCTGCGCGGTCATTGTTGAACCAAGTCTGCAGTGCGAATCCGGCCTTAATAAACCGGACCTGGTGGCACTACGACAAAATCACATTGATGTGATCGACATACAAATTGTGACAGACGGACACTCTATGGATGATGCGCACCAGCGCAAAAATCAATAGATACGACAGACCGGACATACGAACTGAATTGCGTCGCAGATTCGAAGCCGCAGGTGACATTGAATTCCATTCTGCCACCCTGACTGGAGGGGGATCTGGAGTGGTCAATCCGTTAAAAGATTGATAGCGAAGGGTCTCCTCAGCAAATATGATAGTCATATCATTAGCGTCCAGGTTATGAGAGGCAGTCTCGGTTGTTTTAAACAGTTCATGTACCTGAGCGGGTTTTCCCCGAGATTGGACTTAGCTAAAACGTTTGGTTCAAAACATTTGCTTGCTGTCTTGGCATAACATCAATAAAGGCATAAACATCGCAAATAATGGTAATATATAAATGGCTATGAGGATGGTTTTAGTACGTAGGCGTTGCGGAACTTCGGTTCAGCAATGAATCGTGCATGCTAGAAACTGAAGTGTTGACAGACCTAGTATCTTTCGATAGATTTCCATACCTCCGCGATCAAAAAAAAAAAAAAAAAAAAAATAGCCAAATGCCTCGTCATCTAATTAGTGACGCGCATGAATGGAATTAACGAGATTCCTACTGTCCCTATCTACTATCTAGCGAAACACAGCCAAGGAACGGCTTGGAATAATTAGCGGGGAAAGAAGACCCTTTGAGCTTGACTCTAATCTGGCAGTGTAAGGAGACATAAGAGGTGTAGAATAAGTGGAGATATTAGACCTCGTTTGGGTATCGTCAATGAAATACCACTACTCTTATTGTTTCCTTACTTACTTGATTAAATGGAACGTGTATCATTTCCTAGCCATTATACGGATATATTTATTATATCTTATGGTATTGGGTTTTGATGCAAGCTTCTTGATCAAAGTATCACGAGTTTGTTATATAATCGCAAACAAATTCTTTAATAAAACGATGCATTTATGTATTTTTGATTTGAAAATTTGGTATAACTCCAATTACTCAGGTATGATCCAATTCAAGGACATTGCCAGGTAGGGAGTTTGACTGGGGCGGTAACAAGAGGTCAGAAAAGTTACCATAGGGATAACTGGCTTGTGGCGGCCAAGCGTTCCTAGCGACGTCGCTTTTTGATCCTTCGATGTCGGCTCTTCCTATCATTGTGAAGCAAAATTCACCAAGCGTTGGATTGTTCACCCATGCAAGGGAACGTGAGCTGGGTTTAGACCGTCGTGAGACAGGTTAGTTTTACCCTACTAATGACAAAACGTTGTTGCGACAGCATTCCTGCGTAGTACGAGAGGAACCGCAGGTACGGACCAATGGCACAATACTTGTTCGAGCGAACAGTGGTATGACGCTACGTCCGTTGGATTATGCCTGAACGCCTCTAAGGTCGTATCCGTGCTGGACTGCAATGATAAATAAGGGGCAATTTGCATTGTATGGCTTCTAAACCATTTAAAGTTTATAATTTATTTTATAAACGACAATGGATGTGATGCCAATGTAATTTGTAACATAGTAAATTAGGAGGATCTTCGATCACCTGATGCCGCGCTAGTTACATATAAAAGCATTATTTAATACAATGACAAAGCCTAGAATCAATTGTAAACGACTTTTGTAACAGGCAAGGTGTTGTAAGTGGTTGAGCAGCTGCCATACTGCGATCCACTGAAGCTTATCCTTTGCTTGATGATTCGATAAATAAATGAATGTAACACCTCGTCATCAATTTAGTGACGCATATGATATTGTCCCTATCATATAATTTTTGATATAAAGACTTTAAAGAATTCTATCAAGTTGCCAAATACCTCGTCATCAATTTAGTGACGCATATGATATTGTCTCTATCATATAATTAATATAAAGACTTTAATGATTTGTGTCACGTTGCCAAACACCTCGTCATCAATTTAGTGACGCATATGATATTGTCCCTATCATATAATTAATATAAAGACTTTTTAAAGAATTGTATCAAGTTGCCAAACACCTCGTCATCAACTACTATATTATGGTTGCGCCGACCTCTCATATTGTATTCTCTTATGTCTTCATAGGATTTTGGCAATTATACGAGTAAATTAAATAATATACATATGAAAATGATTAATTATTATATGTATAAGGGAAAAAATGCTGAAATATTCCCATATTATCTTAGTATTATAGAGGAAAGACCGTTGCCGACCTCTGATATTGTTCAAAACTTATGTATTTATATGATTTTGGCAATTATATGAGTAAATTAAATAATATACATATAAAATGATTAAATATTATATGTATAAATGTATAAGGGAAAAAATGATGAAATATTCCCATATTATCTTAGTATTATAGAGGAAAGACCGTTGCTGACCTCTGATATTGTTCAAAACTTATGTATTTATATGATTTTGGCAATTATATGAGTAAATTAAATAATATACATATGAAAATTATTAATTATTATATGTATAGGGAAAAAATGCTGAAATATTCCCACATTCTCTTAGTATTATAGAGAAAAGTAGTGAGAGGGTATAGTAGTGTAAACGACCGGAATTACGACAGAGGGTTCAAAAACTACTATAGGTAGGCAGTGGTTGCCGACCTCTCATATTGTTCAAAACTTATGTATTCATATGATTTTGGCAATTATATGAGTAAATTAAATAATATACATATGAAAATTATTAATTATTATATGTATAGGGGAAAAAATGCTGAAATATTCCCACATTCTCTTAGTATTATAGAGAAAAGCCATTATAGTGAGAGGGTATAGTAGTGTAAACGACCGGAATTACGACAGAGGGTTCAAAAACTACTATAGGTAGGCAGTGGTTGCCGACCTCTCATATTGTTCAAAACTTATGTATTCATATGATTTTGGCAATTATATGAGTAAATTAAATAATATACATATGAAAATTATTAATTATTATATGTATAAGGGAAAAAATGCTGAAAATATCCCACATTCTCTTAGTATATAGAGAAAAGCCATTATAGTGAGAGGGTATAGTAGTGTAAACGACCGGAATTACGACAGAGGGTTCAAAAACTACTATAGGTAGGCAGTGGTTGCCGACCTCTCATATTGTTCAAAACTTATGTATTCATATGATTTTGGCAATAATATGAGTAAATTAAATAATATACATATGAAAATGATTAATTATTATATGTATAAGGGAAAAAATGCTGAAAATATCCCACATTCTCTTAGTATTATAGAGAAAAGCCATTATAGTGAGGGTATAGTAGTGTAAACGACCGGAATTACGACAGAGGGTTCAAAAACTACTATAGTAGGCAGTGGTTGCCGACCTCTCATATTGTTCAAAACTTATGTATTCATATGATTTTGGCAATAATATGAGTAAATTAAATAATATACATATGAAAATGATTAATTATTATATGTATAAGGGAAAAAATGCTGAAAATATCCCACATTCTCTTAGTATTATAGAGAAAAGCCATTATAGTGAGAGGGTATAGTAGTGTAAACGACCGGAATTACGACAGAGGGTTCAAAAACTACTATAGGTAGGCAGTGGTTGCCGACCTCTCATATTGTTCAAAACTTATGTATTCATATGATTTTGGCAATAATATGAGTAAATTAAATAATATACATATGAAAATGATTAATTATTATATGTATAAGGGAAAAAATGCTGAAAATATCCCACATTCTCTTAGTATTATAGAGAAAAGCCATTATAGTGAGAGGGTATAGTAGTGTAAACGACCGGAATTACGACAGAGGGTTCAAAAACTACTATAGGTAGGCAGTGGTTGCCGACCTCTCATATTGTTCAAAACTTATGTATTCATATGATTTTGGCAATAATATGAGTAAATTAAATAATATACATATGAAAATGATTAATTATTATATGTATAAGGGAAAAAATAATCATATTATATATGAATAATGGAAAAAAATGAAATGTTCCTATAATCTCTTAATATATAAGAGAATAGCCCGTATGTTGGGTGGCAAACGGAATTGAAAATACCCGCTTTGAGGACAGCGGGTTCAAAAACTACTATAGGTAGGCAGTGGTTGCCGACCTCCCGCATTATTCGAAATATTTATTTCGGATTATGTTTATATTGGTTACATACAATAAAGTATATTATTATCCGTACAAATTTGTTTCTCAGTTCTATAGAACACGGGACTTGGCTCCGCGGATAATAGGAATATACGCTTTATAGATAATATCGTTGAAACAAAAGTCAAGTTTCTATTATATATAGAATAACAAATCGTTTCCATATATTATCGTTAATTTTTGGAGGCAGGCAAATATTAATTTATTACCTGCCGTATAGTTGGATTATTATATCGTTACGGTATAATACAAATATGGATTCTTATGAAAGAAATATAAAATTATATATTAAATGTGGAAATATTATCATATGCGCTTGGTTTTATGTTATATATTACCAGAGATATATATGAAAAGAGATAAATTTTAAATTTATCTTCAAAATGCAAATGATTTAACTTAATATTTATATTGGTTAAACAAAAATTGTACATGTGTGGATACAATAATTATGTATGTTGGAAATAAAATGATATTTTATAATGAAATATGTATGTATAAAAAGATAAAATTATAGAAATATATATATTACAATAATTAGATGAAATTCTTGTTATATTGGTAAAACAAGTATAAATTAAAAATGAAAATATGGATTACGAATGCTATATAAAAATGGCCGTAATCGAATGGATTTTTTACTTATATATTTAAAATTTTACCCAAAGGCGAAATATTGAATTTTATTCAATATAATAAAAATCATGGAATTATATAAAGTGAAAAATCTATATATCTATATATCTATTATATTGCTTATTTCGATTCAAAATATATGAATGGAATATGAAGGAAAAACATTATTCTGGTTGATCCTGCCAGTAGTTATATGCTTGTCTCAAAGATTAAGCCATGCATGTCTAAGTACACACGAATTAAAAGTGAAACCGCAAAAGGCTCATTATATCAGT
>NW_022881407.1:0-31370 GCF_004382145.1 Drosophila mauritiana
ATGATCCTTCCGCAGGTTCACCTACGGAAACCTTGTTACGGACTTTTACTTCCTCTAAATAATCAAGTTCGGTCAACTTTTAAACCTCAAGTCACTAATTCAATCGGGTAGTAGCGACGGGCGGTGTGTACAAAGGGCAGGGACGTAATCAATGCGAGTTAATGACTCACACTTACTGGGAATTCCAAGTTCATGTGAACAGTTTCAGTTCACAATCCCAAGCATGAAAGTTCAGCGGTTTACCCGGACCTCTCGGTCTAGGAAATACACGTTGATACTTTCATTGTAGCGCGCGTGCAGCCCAGGACATCTAAGGGCATCACAGACCTGTTATTGCTCAATCTCATTATTGCTAGACGCAATTTGTCCATTTAAGAAGCTAGTGTCCTTATAATGGGACAAACCAACAGGTACGGCTCCACTTACATAAACACATTCAAACACAATAAACATTTTACTGCCACCATGAATGAAGGCTACATAAGCTTCAGCACCATAATCCTGAAGATATCTATTTAATATATTTGAGTCTCGTTCGTTATCGGAATTAACCAGACAAATCACTCCACGAACTAAGAACGGCCATGCACCACCACCCATAGATTCGAGAAAGAGCTATCAATCTGTCTTACACACTTATGTTCGGACCTGGTAAGTTTTCCCGTGTTGAGTCAAATTAAGCCGCAGGCTCCACTCCTGGTGGTGCCCTTCCGTCAATTCCTTTAAGTTTCAGCTTTTGCAAATACTTCCCCCGGAGCCCAAAAGCTTTGGTTTCCCGGAAGCGACTGAGAGAGCCATAAAAGTAGCTACACCCAATTGCTAGCTGGCATCGTTTATGGTTAGAACTAGGGCGGTATCTGATCGCCTTCGAACCTCTAACTTTCGTTCTTGATTAATGAAAACATCTTTGGCAAATGCTTTTCGCTTAAGTTAGTCTTACGACGGTCCAAGAATTTCACCTCTCGCGTCGTAATACTAATGCCCCAAACTGCTTCTATTAATCATTACCTCTTGATCTGAAAACCAATGAAAGCAGAACAGAGGTCTTATTTCATTATCCCATGCACAGAATATTCAGGCATTTGAAGCCTGCTTTAAGCACTCTAATTTGTTCAAAGTAATAGTACCGGCCACAATAACACTCGTTTAAGAGCACTAGTGCAGGTTTTTAAATAGGAGGAACATATGAAAAAATACAAGTATTTAATCACATATAAGAACTCCACCGGTAATACGCTTACATACATAAAGGTATAGTACTAACCACAATTGTAAGTTGTACTACCCGTATGAAGCACAAGTACGAACGTTTTAACCGCAACAACTTTAATATACGCTATTGGAGCTGGAATTACCGCGGCTGCTGGCACCAGACTTGCCCTCCAATTGGTCCTTGTTAAAGGATTTAAAGTGTACTCATTCCATTACAGGGCCTCGGATATGAGTCCTGTATTGTTATTTTCGTCACTACCTCCCCGAGCTGGGAGTGGGTAATTTACGCGCCTGCTGCCTTCCTTAGATGGTAGCCGTTTCTCAGGCTCCCTCTCCGGAATCGAACCCTGATTCCCCGTTACCCGTTGCAACCATGGTAGTCCTAGATACTACCATCAAAAGTTGATAGGGCAGACATTTGAAAGATCTGTCGTCGGTACAAGACCATACGATCTGCATGTTATCTAGAGTTCAACCAATATAACGATCTTGCGATCGCTTGGTTTTAGCCTAATAAAAGCACATGTCCCATAAGGTTCATGTTTAATTGCATGTATTAGCTCTAGAATTACCACAGTTATCCAAGTAACTGTTAACGATCTAAGGAACCATAACTGATATAATGAGCCTTTTGCGGTTTCACTTTTAATTCGTGTGTACTTAGACATGCATGGCTTAATCTTTGAGACAAGCATATAACTACTGGCAGGATCAACCAGAATAATGTTTTCCTTCATATTCCATTCATATATTTTGAATCGAAATAAGCAATATAATAGATATATAGATATATAGATTTTCACTTTATATAATTCCATGATTTTTATTATATTGAATAAAATTCAATATTTCGCCTTTTGGGTAAAATTTTAAATATATAAGTAAAAAAATCCATTCGATTACGGCCATTTTTATATAGCATTCGTAATCCATATTTTCATTTTTAATTTATACTTGTTTTACCAATATAACAAGAATTTCATCTAATTATTGTAATATATATATTTCTATAATTTTATCTTTTTATACATACATATTTCATTATAAAATATCATTTTATTTCCAACATACATAATTATTGTATCCACACATGTACAATTTTTGTTTAACCAATATAAATATTAAGTTAAATCATTTGCATTTTGAAGATAAATTTAAAATTTATCTCTTTTCATATATATCTCTGGTAATATATAACATAAAACCAAGCGCATATGATAATATTTCCACATTTAATATATAATTTTATATTTCTTTCATAAATCCATATTTGTATTATACCGTAACGATATAATAATCCAACTATACGGCAGGTAATAAATTAATATTTGCCTGCCTCCAAAAATTAACGATAATATATGGAAACGATTTGTTATTCTATATATAATAGAAACTTGACTTTTGTTTCAACGATATTATCTATAAAGCGTATATTCCTATTATCCGCGGAGCCAAGTCCCGTGTTCTATAGAACTGAGAAACAAATTTGTACGGATAATAATATACTTTATTGTATGTAACCAATATAAACATAATCCGAAATAAATATTTCGAATAATGCGGGAGGTCGGCAACCACTGCCTACCTATAGTAGTTTTTGAACCCGCTGTCCTCAAAGCGGGTATTTTCAATTCCGTTTGCCACCCAACATACGGGCTATTCTCTTATATATTAAGAGATTATAGGAACATTTCATTTTTTTTCCATTATTCATATATAATATGATTATTTTTTCCCTTATACATATAATAATTAATCATTTTCATATGTATATTATTTAATTTACTCATATTATTGCCAAAATCATATGAATACATAAGTTTTGAACAATATGAGAGGTCGGCAACCACTGCCTACCTATAGTAGTTTTTGAACCCTCTGTCGTAATTCCGGTCGTTTACACTACTATACCTCTCACTATAATGGCTTTTCTCTATAATACTAAGAGAATGTGGGATATTTTCAGCATTTTTTCCCTTATACATATAATAATTAATCATTTTCATATGTATATTATTTAATTTACTCATATTATTGCCAAAATCATATGAATACATAAGTTTTGAACAATATGAGAGGTCGGCAACCACTGCCTACCTATAGTAGTTTTTGAACCCTCTGTCGTAATTCCGGTCGTTTACACTACTATACCCTCTCACTATAATGGCTTTTCTCTATAATACTAAGAGAATGTGGGATATTTTCAGCATTTTTTCCCTTATACATATTATAATTAATCATTTTCATATGTATATGAAAGTATATTCGAGTATATTCGAGTACTTGCTTGCCGGGCAAGCACTCCCCTTGCTGAGGAGCGAGATCTACCTAAAATCTCTACTGATCTCTGGGTCACAGCACCCGAGTTTTGCGCAACTAGCACCGTAACTCAAACGTCGAACACGAAGGCTCTACCCGCGATATGGGTACCAACCACAGCCACCACGATACTCCCACCAGGGGGCCTACCTCAATGTGCAGTCTTGGATAGCTGCACAACCCGTGGTACCGAAAGAGAGGCTCGGTGGGCCTCCTCCTTTTGCTCCGACAAGCAGGGTTAGAGGGACCTATGGCTATATTAGTCGCCTCTTACGACAAGCAATAGCGGACTGTGGAAGTATTCTCGCCCGCTAACCACACGGCGAAGTTGTTGGGCTAAACACCCCTCCTCCTACGGAACACTTCGTCCGCAAAACACTGCCAGCCGTTGAGTCCTGTTGATCTTCCAGGATTCTATCGAAGGTCCAGTTTTCGCCAAGGCGCTGCACTCCAAGTCCATCGAGGTTCCGCAAATCTGCATATAGGGGGCAAGCGCACAATATGTGCATCCAGTCCTCATATGGATCTCCACAAGCGCAAGCAGTGGTATCGCTGAGGGCTCTCCCTTGCAAAAATGCGTTAAACGACCCGTGACCTGTCAGCAGGTAAGACGTCCTCATCGAGAATCCAAATCTTGGATCCCGATAGGCGAGAGTGACATATGGGATGAATTTATGCGTCACCCGTCCTGGTTCGCTGTCATCATCCCATCTGTTCTGCCAACTCTGCAGTAAGCACTCTTCTAGGCGAGTCTTCCTCTGCTTCCAGCTTAGACACGTAGTGTCCTCGTCATATAGCCAGTCGTTCTCCTCCAGCGGGTATCCACGCTTCAGCTTGTATTGACCGCTAAAAACTTAGCAGCCAAGTCAAGCGGGGGAGCTCCACCAAGTACCTGCAGTGCCACTGTGGACACTGTTCGGCATACCGAAAGGCATCCAAGCAGGATTAGCCTCTGGCAGGAGGCTAGTCGTCTCCGGGCGGCTACTTGTTCGGCGGTGTCATACCATACCGGGCACCAAACAGCACACAAGGTGCCATGAGTCCGTCATATATGGTCCGCCTGGCTCGAGGACTGAAGCCCCAGTCGGCTCGAAGCACACGCGCCAATGCTCCAACGACTCCGGTCATCCGCTGGCGAAGCGAAGCTATGTGCGTGAGGAATTTCATTCCTTCACTGACCGTGATGCCAAGGTACCGACAGCTACGCACATACGGAAGGTTCGCTCCAGCAAACCTCACCGTAGGCGCACGTCTCAAGGCACCTTTTTAGCAGCATTATTACCGTCTTGCTGGTCGAGACGGCAACGCCAACTTCCGCTCCCCACGCTTCTACGATGGACATCAGCTGTGCTCCTTTTTCCTCTAGCATAGCTCGGGAATTTCCCTCGACGAAGCAGCAAGTCATCCGCGTATGCACTCAGCTGGCAATACGGCTGGAGACGCTGAAGCAGTACATCCATCAGAATGTCCCAGATAAATGGGCCACTGATTGACCCCTGCGGGCAGCCTCTAGTTACCGGTACTTCCACAGTACCGGAACTGCTTCGGATCACTGCTCTTCGGCCGGAGAAAAAGCTCTGCCACAAGCCCATCTCCCGGCATCCCAAGTCGGCTAGTCGGCGGAGTGCAGCACTCCATTCGACGTTGTCGAATGCTCCTTTGAAGTCCACGAATGTGCCGAGCACGTATTGCGCCGGGCTGGCACAAACACTGCTCTTCACGTGTCTCCAAGCATCCTCCACACATCGTCCTTGGCGAAATCCAAACTGCCATCTGCAGCCTTCCGGAAGAACTTCTCTCACACGATTCACCATGATGGCCTCGAGCACCTTACCAAAGACTGGCAGCAAGCATATTCCTCTATATGAGGAGGGCTCACACTTGTCCTTATCTGGCCCTTTGAGCAGCGAGACAACTCGTGGGCACTTCCACTCGGCGGGAAAGTATCCTAATCGGATGCATCGGGAAAACAACGATGCTAGGTGCTCGGGTATGGCGCGCCAGACTGCCTTGCAGATAGTGCCATTGATGCCGTCCAAGCCGGGAGAGCGCCTGCTCTTCAACCGGGCAACACATGCATCAACCTCGAATTCTTCGAGGGCCGGTGGGACTTCCTCCGCGATGGCAGTCGGTGCTTCGGACTCCGCAACTGGGAAGAAATTGCGGAGGAGCACTCGTGCACAGTCACCCCAATCAGTGATGAGCTCGCCATTCACGCGGAGGCACCCAATCTCCGTGCACTTTCTGCGGCCTCGGCAAATCTTGTAGACGCGCCCCCATGGGTCGTCGGCATGATCTCCCACGAAGCGTTTCCAGTCATCCATTTTCGCCCTCCCAATGAGCTTCTTGTAGTTGGCTGAGGCCCGCCTCAGCTCGACCACTACACGCTCTATAGCGGCACCGTCATCACGACGCCTTCCATCTTGGAGTAGGCGACGAAGTCTCCGGACTTCGCGCCTTGCAGCGCAGAGGTCGGCAGTCCACCAACGTGCTCTCCTGTTGGGCGATCGAATTGACTTTCTTCCCAGCGCAATATCACATACATTATGTACTATACTGCGCAGGTCGAAACTTGCTGGTCCAACGGCGACTCTGAGAAGTTTTCCGGAAGTTCGGCTGCTCTACTCACCATTTCCTCCTTGAACAATCGCCAACGTGCATTGGAGAAGTTCCAGGACGGCACAGGAGCTATGCTCTCAACTGCGCGCGGTAGTTGGTTCGGCCACAACAGTAATGATGTTGTGGTCACTCAATTCCCACTCGTCCACTCTCCACTCATATGTGGCCCACATAGATGCTGCCTCATTGACGATTGTCACGTCGATATCGCTAGTAGCTCTGTGATTATCGAACGTGTACACCTCTGTTGACTGGTTTAGGGCGGCGACTCTTGCCTCCAGCATCCACTCTGACAGCAGCTCACCCCGTCTGTAGTTAGCTTGCCCCTCGGCATGACGAGAGAGTTTGCTAAGCCACATGGGGGACACTGCATTCGCGTCGAGGCCCAGCCCTCGGCATGACGAGAGAGTTTGCTAAGCCACATGGGGGACACTGCATTCGCGTCGAGGCCCAGGATTGCGGGGGTTCTGCTGGCCTGCAGCAGGACCGCATCCATGTACCGGAGGTACGGTTCCAGAGGTGCATCGAACTGGCAGTATGCGGCGCAAAGGAAGATTGAGCCAAAGCTCCTTTAACGACCAGACATACGCCATAATCCGTGGTGAGGGTCTCCACTGGCATACAGATGGCTTCCTGTTGATCTACTAGGATGGCTGCCTTCCTCGCCGATCGGTGAAAATTCTCATTCCTTCAGGCAGCACATCCATTCCGTCCCCGCCGAGATACGGCTCCTGCACCAGCGCGAACATAGACTCCGATCTCCTGAGTCGGACTCCGAGCTCGATGGTCGCAGCTCTGCCTCGGCCACAGTTCGCTTGGATGAAGCTAAACATTAATGTCTAGCTTGCACCCTCGCCAGCAACGCCCCGTATATCGGGCACACGTTCGAGAGCATGTAATGCCCCGAGGGTTGCCCTCTGTGACGGCAGTTCCGGCAGTCCACCGGGTTTTGGCACTTTGCCGCGGTGTGGCCTTGTTGCCCGCACTGGCGGCAGACATTGTCCTTCTGCCGGCATTCGCTGACCTTGTGGTCGAAACCCACGCATCTGTGGCAGGCGTATGTGCGGACCTGTGCTCGGCATCGGAATGAGAACCACTTGATGTAGACACGACCTACATCAAGCTTCGCCATCGCGCGGTCGTCTACCTCTAGCGTTACATTTACTGTGGCGCCGTCAGTTACCGACCACGCCTTGGTCACCAGGTGCACGGACTTCTTAAATTGGGACATAGTCATTTCGCTGTCGAAGTTATTTCCATGCAGCTCCTGCATGAATTCCTCAGGGCCGATAGCTGTGTCGACGTCATAGACGACGACCTTCGGCTTCTCGGCCGCATTCCGTGCCACATTTAGCCCAACTTCAGCGAACCTCTTTGATGCTACCACCTTCTGCAGCTCTCCAACTGAAGGAGTACGAATGATCGCACCACCACCTCGACGGAGCTCACGTACCTCATGTACTCTGACTCCGAGGGAGGGTGCAACCATCGTTCGCACCTTTTCCGCTATAGCTTTCCCGATAGCGCAGGGTCGTCGCACTTCACCACCGCTGACCACGTCTCGCGAACCTTGGTGGTCCGCGGGGCAGCGATGGGTGCAACCTGTGGCATCTGGGGAGCATTGGCGGCCGTATTCTTTAACGGATTCGACGACGGCGGCGGCGGTGGCGGCATAGCGAGCCGCGTCTCCAGTTCTCCACACCGGAGCATTAACGCCAGCACCAGCTCATCGTAGCGGCTGATAGCATACGAGAGCTCTTCCGTGTCCACTTCTCCTAGGCTGCGGAAGCTGCTTCTCACCATGCGCTGGGTGGCCGACAGCTCTGCCATCATGGCTGCTTGCCCAGCACGGGCGGCAGCGGTAGCGGCGGTGGCAGTGGTGGCAACAATTTTAGCAGCAGTGGAAACGGCGGAGGCAGCAGTGTGGTCGGCAGCAGGGGCAGCAGTAGGATCAACAGCGGTGGCAGCAGCGTGGGGGGGGGGCAGCATCGATGGCAGCGTTTGCCGTAGCCGCCCGGGCGTCCTCAGCGACGAAAACGCCTCCTCAAGTACACCAACGGGTTCTGGCACTCCATTCGATGCCAGGGCAACCAATTTCGCCTGCGTCGGCGCCGAGCTCTTAGAGGCCAGATGGCTTCTGCGCCTGCCTCGTCTGGATTTCCTCGAGGCACTACTTCCGCTCAAGGCACTCGCGCTGCTGTCGCTCTCGATCGGCATAACTCCGATGGTGGCTCCTCCTACCGTCGACGCCAGCAACCGTATGCTCGTTTGCTCAGTGACAAAAGGTAGATGCTCTAGAGCTCCACCTATCGGTAGCGTCTGGTAGCACTAAAACTGTCCCTATACACAAACCCTAGCAGTGACTGCCACCAATAAGCTTTTTGACAGCTGCTCAAAAAGCTTACTTACTCGAAAACTTACTCGTAAGCTCGCCTCGCAGCACGTGCGGAGTGGAAAATTTCCAATAGTTTATTGTTAATAATTTCCAAACCGCTTGTTTTTAACACTCGACAATTTTCACTCGACTTCCGCGGAGCACTAAATCACCGATTTAATTACTTTCCAAACAAGGAAAACTTAGTTATTCGCAATCTGTACACGAGCGCAACGAAAACACGTCCGTCGTTAATCCATTCATGCGCGTCACTAATTAGATGACGAGGCATTTGGCTTTTTTTTTTTTTTTGAATCGCGTGAGGTATGGAAATCTATCGAAAGATACTAGGTCTGTCAACACTTCAGTTTCCTAGCATGCACGATTCATTGCTGAACCGAAGTTCCGCAACGCCTACGTACTAAAACCATCCTCATAGCCATTTATATATTACCATTATTTGCGATGTTTATGCCTTTATTGATGTTATGCCAAGACAGCAAGCAAATGTTTTGAACCAAACGTTTTAGCTAAGTCCAATCTCGGGAAAACCCGCTCAGGTACATGAACTGTTTAAAACAACCGAGACTGCCTCTCATAACCTGGACGCTAATAATATGACTATCATATTTGCTGAGGAGACCCTTCGCTATCAATCTTTTAACGGATTGACCACTCCAGATCCCCCTCCAGTTCAGGGTGGCAGAATGGAATTCAATGTCACCTGCGGCTTCGAATCTGCGACGCAATTCAGTTCGTATGTCCGGTCTGTCGTATCTATTGATTTTGCGCTGGTGCGCATCATCCATAGAGTGTCCGTCTGTCACAATTTGTATGTCGATCACATCAATGTGATTTTGTCGTAGTGCCACCAGGTCCGGTTTATTAAGGCCGGATTCGCACTGCAGACTTGGTTCAACAATGACCACGCAGCCTCTCTCCTCAAGTCCCCGCTTGATTCGATTTACTACGCAGTTGTGTCTAGCTACGCGCCTCCCATGCGATCGGTAACATTTTTGCATTATATGGTTTGTTGTTTCGGGAGCGTCACATCCTGCACGACACTGTCGTTCCAATTCGTGCCTTCCCCTTGTAGTACGAGACTTCGTGGGTAGGGCATTTATCCGCAGACGAATACCGTCTATATATTCCTTTCCTGTTAGTAAACGCGTGGGTTGATTAACCCACCCGTGTTGCGGTCCCCAATGGCCCGCTTCACGGAGTCCGCTGCCATCAACTGAGAGGTACAATTTGTTCGCCCAATATTTTTCTATTGCCGGACGCGATAACAATTCATTTTGTTCTGCAAATAATCTATCTCGGGCCCGTTGTTTTTTCGGCTTCGAGGAAAGAGCTGGCTACCTCGTTTTGCGTGAGGTGAGGCCATTTAATGTTACTCAATCGTCTTAGCCTTAACATTGGAGCTACCCATCTAAGTGATGGAATTCCGAGACCTCCACTTTTTGGGGGTGCGTGAATGAATGCTATCGGCACATCCAGCGGAAGATTTAGCCATCTTCGCACATAGTATCGTATTAGTTTGTCAGTTTTTCGTAGGACGCCTATCGCCACACTCCCAAGGGCTAACTTGTGATAGAGCTGTGGGATAAGGACAGTCCTTAGGGCGAACATCCTCTGTTGTGGTTTGAGGGGGCCTTTGTCAATCTTTGTAGCTTTGGACCAATGTCCTCGGCCGGATTGCATCGAACCCTCCCAGTTGCAGTGAAGTTGATGCCTAAGTACTTCCACTCGTCCGTTCGCTTCAATGATGGAATCTCTCTTGAGCCTACGTAAAAGCTCTGTGCCTCTAGCACGGTACACTTCTGTTTCGGCTGGCCCTTAATGCCAACGGTAAAACATTTGTCGGCATTAAGTTTGAGGCCGACGAGAGATAGAAAATCCAACGTTCTGTCCAACAATACTTGAAGTCCCATTCGAGTTTCAGCAAATAGTACCAAATCATCTGCAAACGCGGCCGCGTTAGTAATGGCATTTCCGACTCTGGCACCAATTTCGCTGGGTAGGTTTCTAAGTAACCTGTCCATTACCAAGTTAAATAGAATAGGAGACAAAGGGTCACCCTGCTTCACTCCTCTAGCAGGACGAATTCCTCTGAACTCCAACCGTCCCCATTGAGACTGGTACCGCCACCCTCGTACGTATTCTGTACGTAGTCAACGAAGCCCTTTGGCGCACCATAAGCACGTAAGGTGTCATATATAGATGCATGCGATAGAGAATCGAATGCCTTGCTTACATCTAAATTTGCGATGTAGCAAGATCTAAAGTGCTTATGGCTATGCCTCAAGACTAAGTCAACTATCGTCGCATTATCGGCACATCCGTCGCTAGGTAAGAAGCCCCGCTGGCGCGGGTCCCAATTGATTGATGAGTTCAACCGGGTTGCCAATATTGCATTTAGCTGTCTTACCAGGACTGAAGGCACCGATATTGGACGAAAGTCTTGCGGTCGCTTCGCCGTCACCGTCTTCGGGATGAAGACAGTTCTGGCCAGTCGGATAGAGTGTGGTAGATTGCCGCACCATAGAATTAGGTTCATTATTCGTAGCATAATACCTGACGGCACCTCCCTGGCTGTTTTTGGAGTTATCCCGTCAGGCCCCGGAGATGAAGATAATGAGATTCTTGATGCCCGAAGGTCATGCTCCGTAATAGCAGACCAAACCCTCTCAAGCGAGTGATCCATTTGTATCACTTCTCCACTGCAAGAGCTTGGGCTAGGCTGAGTCATTACTTCTCTCCAGTAGGGAACCATTACTTCTTGGCTTGGCATTACCGACTCATCAGTTCCATTTAGCAAGGACTTAATGCATCTTCCTTTATGCTTATCCCAGTTACGCTGGGTGACAGCATACTGCTGCCTTCTGCTTTCTCTCCTATTCCGAGGTCTCCGAGGAGGTCTCGTCAGCGTGTGTCGTACACCCTGTGCCGGAAAAATTCCTAGGAGATATAGCGATAAGCATTGGAGAGTGGTTTCCTTTCCCTCGAGCTCTGCCCTGTCAATGATCGTTTGTAGCTCTTGGGCTCTCCATTTGGAATGTCATTCTACGGGGCTATACCCACGCAGTGTCCGCAAAATTTCCCTGTTCGACTGTTCGAAGGGAGTGATTGGAGTTGTTTCTGATGTTGTTACTTGGTGGTTTTGCTCACTTCTACTAGGGCGGCGCTTATGGTTAGATTAGCAACTTCCGGGACGCGAGCTGATTGCCCTCTTATCTGCTCTATTTTCTCCTTATAATCGCCCCTCTGTCTTAGCTTTTTGATGGCTTCGACGCTGCGGTTTGCAAAATACACCGCTAGTTGCTTGTTTATGTGTTTATGTCCATTTGCTGTGAGCTCAACCTCCTTTCTCGCCATCATCCACTTCTCTTCCTCACTCCACCTTGCCTTTATCTCGACACGTCGACGTTCTTCATCAAGTTCGTCTGGGTGCCGAGATCGCATGTGAACACCGAGTCCTCTCTTGCTGTTAAAGGACCGGCCACATACTGTGCAGGGAACCCTAGATAGAGTAGCCGCTGCGTTTGGTTTATATTGGTCCTCCGGGAAGATGTCCACGGAGGGTCGGGTCGTCATCAGATTGTGTAAATTCATCCGAGGCTCGTTATTTCTATTTGTAGTTCCAATATGAATAAATTTCCTCTGGGGAACCAACCCATCGGAAAAGTTTTGCCGCTCAAATTAGCTGCTAAACAAGTTTAGCATTACCGGGGACCACCACGAGGAGGTTTTGAGTCGACTTGAGTAAAGGAGAGACTTGTGAGTTACAGAGTAAAATTCCCCTTCCGCACACCATATGATATGACTTACGAATTACAGAAAAATATTCCCCCTCTGCTCGCAATTACCCCAGACCCTTAGCGGGGTCTTCTTTCCCCGCTAATTATTCCAAGCCCGTTCCCTTGGCTGTGGTTTCGCTAGATAGTAGATAGGGACGACGACTTTTCAGATCTCTCGAACTTGTTTTACGTGGCGTGTTCCACACTGAAGGGATAACAACCACGACACCCTGAACACCCACAAGTGTGCATGTATCAACATGGTGTATGTGTCTGGATACGCCAGACAAGCGTCCCGGACTAGAAGCTATAGCTATGTACATAGCGACCACCCCGGTAGCAATTCGAGTACTTGCTTGCCGGGCAAGCACTCCCCCTTGCTGAGGAGCGAGATCTACCTAAAATCTCTACTGATCTCTGGGTCACAGCACCCGAGTTTTGCGCAACTAGCACCGTAACTCAAACGTCGAACACGAAGGCTCTACCCGCGATATGGGTACCAACCACAGCCACCACGATACTCCCACCAGGGGGCCTACCTCAATGTGCAGTCTTGGATAGCTGCACAACCCGTGGTACCGAAAGAGGCTCGGTGGGCCTCCTCCTTTTGCTCCGACAAGCAGGGTTAGAGGGACCTATGGCTATATTAGTCGCCTCTTACGACAAGCAATAGCGGACTGTGGAAGTATTCTCGCCCGCTAACCGCACGGCGAAGTTGTTGGGCTAAACACCCCCTCCTACGGAACACTTCGTCCGCAAACACTGCCAGCCGTTGAGTCCTCTGTTGATCTGCCAGGATTCTATCGAAGGTCCAGTTTTCGCCAAGGCGCTGCACTGCAAGTCCATCGAGGTTCCGCAAATCTGCATATAGGGGGCAAGCGCACAATATGTGCATCCAGTCCTCATATGGATCTTCACAAGCGCAAGCAGTGGTATCGCTGAGGGCTCTCCCTTGCAAAAATGCGTTAAACGACCCGTGACCTGTCAGCAGGTAAGACGTCCTTATCGAGAATCCAAATCTTGGATCCCGATAGGCGAGAGTGACATATGGGATGAATTTATGCGTCACCCGTCCTGGTTCGCTGTCATCATCCCATCTGTTCTGCCAACTCTGCAGTAAGCACTCTTCTAGGCGAGTCTTCCTCTGCTTCCAGCTTAGACACGTAGTGTCCTCGTCATATAGCCAGTCGTTCTCCTCCAGCGGGTATCCCGCTTCAGCTTGTATTTGACCGCTAAAAACTTAGCAGCCAAGTCAAGCGGGGGAGCTCCACCAAGTACCTGCAGTGCCACTGTGGACACTGTTCGGCATACGAAAGGCATCCAAGCAGGATTAGCCTCTGGCAGGAGGCTAGTCGTCTCCGGGCGGCTACTTGTTCGGCGGTGTCATACCATACCGGCGCACCAAACAGCACACAAGGTGCCATGAGTCCGTCATATATGGTCCGCCTGGCTCGAGGACTGAAGCCCCAGTCGGCTCGAAGCACACGCGCCAATGCTCCAACGACTCCGGTCATCCGCGTGCCATTGATGCCGTCCAAGCCGGGAGAGCGCCCTGCTCTTCAACCGGGCAACACATGCATCAACCTCGAATTCTTCGAGGGCCGGTGGACTTCCTCCGCGATGGCAGTCGGTGCTTCGGACTCCGCAACTGGGAAGAAATTGCGGAGGAGCACTCGTGCACAGTCACCCAATCAGTGATGAGCTCGCCATTCACGCGGAGGCACCCAATCTCCGTGCACTTTCTGCGGCCTCGGCAAATCTTGTAGACGCGCCCCCATGGGTCGTCGGCATGATCTCCCACGAAGCGTTTCCAGTCATCCATTTTCGCCCTCAATGAGCTTTTGTAGTTGGCTGAGGCCCGCCTCAGCTCGACCACTACACGCTCTATAGCGGCACCGTCATCACGACGCCTTCCATCTTGGAGTAGGCGACGAAGTCTCCGGACTTCGCGCCTTGCAGCGCAGAGGTCGGCAGTCCACCAACGTGCTCTCCTGTTGGGCGATCGAATCGACTTTCTTCCCAGCGCAATATCGCATACATTATGTACTATACTGCGCAGGGTCGAAACTTGCTGGTCCAACGGCGACTCTGAGAAGTTCTCCGGAAGTTCGGCTGCTCTACTCACCATTTCCTCCTTGAACAATCGCCAACGTGCATTGAAGAAGTTCCAGGACGGCACAGGAGCTATGCTCTCAACTGCGCGCGCGGTAGTTGGTTCGGCCCAAACAGTAATGATGTTGTGGTCACTCAATTCCCACTCGTCCACTCTCCACTCATATGTGGCCCACATAGATGCTGCCTCATTGACGATTGTCACGTCGATATCGCTAGTAGCTCTGTGATTATCGAACGTGTACACCTCTGTTGACTGGTTTAGGGCGGCGACTCTTGCCTCCAGCATCCACTCTGACAGCAGCTCACCCCGTCTGTAGTTAGCTTGCCCCTCGGCATGACGAGAGAGTTTGCTAAGCCACATGGGGACACTGCATTCGCGTCGAGGCCCAGGATTGCGGGGGTTCTGCTGGCCTGCAGCAGGACCGCATCCATGTACCGGAGGTACGGTTCCAGAGGTGCATCGAACTGGCAGTATGCGGCGCAAAGGAAGATTGAGCCAAAGCTCCCTTTAACGACCAGACATACGCCATAATCCGTGGTGAGGGTCTTCACTGGCATACAGATGGCTTCCTGTTGATCTACTAGGATGGCTGCCTTCCCTCGCCGATCGGTGAAAATTCTCATTCCTTCAGGCAGCACATCCATTCCGTCCCCGCCGAGATACGGCTCCTGCACCAGCGCGATCATAGACTCCGATCTCCTGAGTCGGACTCCGAGCTCGATGGTCGCAGCTCTGCCTCGGCCACAGTTCGCTTGGATGAGCAATATCAGAGGTCAGCAACTGTCTTTCCTCTATAATACTAAGATAATATGGGAATATTTCAGCATTTTTTCCCTATACATTTATACATATAATAATTAATCATTTTCATATGTATATTATTTAATTTACTCATATAATTGCCAAAATCATATAAATACATAAGTTTTGAACAATATCAGAGGTCAGCAACGGTCTTTCCTCTATAATACTAAGATAATATGGGAATATTTCAGCATTTTTCCCTTATACATTTATACATATAATAATTAATCATTTTATATGTATATTATTTAATTTACTCATATAATTGCCAAAATCATATAAAAACATAAGTTTTGAACAATATCAGAGGTCGGCAACGGTCTTTCCTCTATAATACTAAGATAATATGGGAATATTCAGCATTTTTTCCTTATACATATAATAATTAATCATTTTCATATGTATATATTTTTACTCGTATAATTGCCAAAATCCTATGAAGACATAAGAGAATACAATATGAGAGGTCGGCGCAACCATAATATTGTAGTTGATGACGAGGTGTTTGGCAACTTAACACAATTCTTTAAAAGTCTTTATATTAATTATATGATAGGGACAATATCATATGCGTCACTAAATTGATGACGAGGTGTTTGGCAACGTGACACAATTCATTAAAGTCTTTATATTAATTATATGATAGGGACAATATCACATGCGTCACTAAATTGATGACGAGGTATTTGGCAACTTGATAGAATTCTTTAAAGTCTTATATCAAAAATTCGGCGGATGACGAGGTGTTTGGCAACTTGACACAATTCATTAAAGATAGGGACAATATCATATGCGTCACTAAATTGATGACGAGGTATTTGGCAACGTGATAGAATTCTTGATAGGGACAATATCATGCGTCACTAAATCAACTTGATACAATTCTTAAAGTTTTATATCAAAAATTATATGATAGGGACAATATCATATGCGTCACTAATTGATGACGAGGTTCAACATCTTTAAAGTCTTTATATCAAAAATTATATGATAGGACAATATCATATGCGCACTCGCGAGGCGAGGTGGCAACTTGATGTTCAAAATTATATGATAGGGACAATATCGCGTCACTAACGGGCTCACTCCATTGTCGTTCACGTTCCTTGCATGGTGAACAATCCAACGCTTGGTGAATTTTGCTTCACAATGATAGGAAGAGCCGACATCGAATCAAAAAGCGACGTCGCTATGAACGCTTGGCCGCCACAAGCCACTTATCCCTATGGTAACTTTTCTGACACCTCTTGTTAAAAACTCTTTAAACCAAAAGGATCGATAGGCCGAGCTTTTGCTGTCCCTGTGTGTACTGAACACCGAGATCAAGTCAGCATTTGCCCTTTTGCTCTATATGTGGTTTCTGTCCGCACTGAGCTGGCCTTGGGACACCTCCGTTATTATTTGAGAGATGTACCGCCCCAGTCAAACTCCCTACCTGGCAATGTCCTTGAATTGGATCATACCTGAGTAATTGGAGTTATACCAAATTTTCAATCAAAAATACATAAATGCATCGTTTTATTAAAGAATTTGTTTGCGATTATATAACAAACTCGTGATACTTTGATCAAGAAGCTTGCATCAAAACCCAATACCATAAGATATAATAAATATATCCGTATAATGGCTAGGAAATGATACACGTTCCATTTAATCAAGTAAGTAAGGTAGGTATTTCATTGACGATACCAAACCGAGGTCTAATATCTCCCACTTATTCTACACCTCTTATGTCTCCTTACATTAGAGTCAAGCTCAAAAGGGTCTTCTTTCCCCGCTAATTATTCCAAGCCCGTTCCCTTGGCTGTGGTTTCGCTAGTAGTAGAACACGACGACTTTTCAGATCTCTCCGAACTTGTTTTACGTGGCGTGTTCCACACTGAAGGGATTACAACCACGACACCCTGAACACCCACAAGTGGTGCATGTATCAACATGGTGTATGTGTCTGGATACGCCAGACAAGCGTCCCGGACTAGAAGCTATAGCTATGTACATAGCGACCACCCCGGTAGCAATTCGAGTACTTGCTTGCCGGGCAAGCACTCCCCCTTGCTGAGGAGCGAGATCTACCTAAAATCTCTACTGATCTCTGGGTCACAGCACCCGAGTTTTGCGCAACTAGCACCGTAACTCAAACGTCGAACACGAAGGCTCTACCCGCGATATGGGTACCAACCACAGCCACCACGATACTCCCACCAGGGGGCTACCTCAATGTGCAGTCTTGGATAGCTGCACAACCCGTGGTACCGAAAGAGAGGCTCGGTGGGCCTCCTCCTTTTGCTCCGACAAGCAGGGTTAGAGGGACCTATGGCTATATTAGTCGCCTCTTACGACAAGCAATAGCGGACTGTGGAAGTATTCTCGCCCGCTAACCACACGGCGAAGTTGTTGGGCTAAACACCCCTCCTCCTAAACACTGCCAGCCGTTGAGTCCTCTGTTGATCTTCCAGGATTCTATCGAAGGTCCAGTTTTCGCCAAGGCGCTGCACTCCAAGTCCATCGAGGTTCCGCAAATCTGCATATAGGGGGCAAGCGCACAATATGTGCATCCAGTCCTCATATGGATCTCCACAAGCGCAAGCAGTGGTATCGCTGAGGGCTCTCCCTTGCAAAAATGCGTTAAACGACCCGTGACCTGTCAGCAGGTAAGACGTCCTCATCGAGAATCCAATCTTGGATCCCGATAGGCGAGAGTGACATATGGGATGAATTTATGCGTCACCCGTCCTGGTTCGCTGTCATCATCCCATCTGTTCTGCCAACTCTGCAGTAAGCACTCTTCTAGGCGAGTCTTCCTCTGCTTCCAGCTTAGACACGTAGTGTCCTCGTCATATAGCCAGTCGTTCTCCTCCAGCGGGTATCCACGCTTCAGCTTGTATTTGACCGCTAAAAACTTAGCAGCCAAGTCAAGCGGGGGAGCTCCACCAAGTACCTGCAGTGCCACTGTGGACACTGTTCGGCATACCGAAAGGCATCCAAGCAGGATTAGCCTCTGGCAGGAGGCTAGTCGTCTCCGGGCGGCTACTTGTTCGGCGGTGTCATACCATACCGGGGCACCAAACAGCACACAAGGTGCCATGAGTCCGTCATATATGGTCCGCCTGGCTCGAGGACTGAAGCCCCAGTCGGCTCGAAGCACACGCGCCAATGCTCCAACGACTCCGGTCATCCGCTGGCGAAGCGAAGCTATGTGCGTGAGGAATTTCATTCCTTCACTGACCGTGATGCCAAGGTACCGACAGCTACGCACATACGGAAGGTTCGCTCCAGCAAACCTCACCGTAGGCGCACGTCTCAAGGCACCTTTTAGCAGCATTATTACCGTCTTGCTGGTCGAGACGGCAACGCCAACTTCCGCTCCCCACGCTTCTACGATGGACATCAGCTGTGCTCCTTTTTCCTCTAGCATAGCTCGGGAATTTCCCTCGACGAGAAGCAGCAAGTCATCCGCGTATGCACTCAGCTGGCAATACGGCTGGAGACGCTGAAGCAGTACATCCATCAGAATGTCCCAGATAAATGGGCCACTGATTGACCCCTGCGGGCAGCCTCTAGTTACCGGTACTTCCACAGTACCGGAACTGCTTCGGATCACTGCTCTTCGGCCGGAGAAAAAGCTCTGCCACAAGCCCATCTCCCGGCATCCCAAGTCTGCTAGTCGGCGGAGTGCAGCACTCCATTCGACGTTGTCGAATGCTCCTTTGAAGTCCACGAATGTGCCGAGCACGTATTGCGCCGGGCTGGCACAAACACTGCTCTTCACGTGTCTCCAAGCATCCTCCACACATCGTCCTTGGAAATCCAAACTGCCATCTGCAGCCTTCCGGAAGAACTTCTCTCACACGATTCACCATGATGGCCTCGAGCACCTTACCAAAGACTGGCAGCAAGCATATTCCTCTATATGAGGAGGGCTCACACTTGTCCTTATCTGGCCCTTTGAGCAGCGAGACAACTCGTGGGCACTTCCACTCGGGGAAAGTATCCTAATCGGATGCATCGGGAAAACAACGATGCTAGGTGCTCGGGTATGGCGCGCCAGACTGCCTTGCAGATAGTGCCATTGATGCCGTCCAAGCCGGGAGAGCGCCTGCTCTTCAACCGGGCAACACATGCATCAACCTCGAATTCTTCGAGGGCCGGTGGGACTTCCTCCGCGATGGCAGTCGGTGCTTCGGACTCCGCAACTGGGAAGAAATTGCGGAGGAGCACTCGTGCACAGTCACCCAATCAGTGATGAGCTCGCCATTCACGCGGAGGCACCCAATCTCCGTGCACTTTCTGCGGCCTCGGCAAATCTTGTAGACGCGCCCCCATGGGTCGTCGGCATGATCTCCCACGAAGCGTTTCCAGTCATCCATTTTCGCCCTCCCAATGAGCTTCTTGTAGTTGGCTGAGGCCCGCCTCAGCTCGACCACTACACGCTCTATAGCGGCACCGTCATCACGACGCCTTCATCTTGGAGTAGGCGACGACTTACTTCGCGCCTTGCAGCGCAGAGGTCGGCAGTCCACCAACGTGCTCTCCTGTTGGGCGATCGAATTGACTTTCTTCCCAGCGCAATATCACATACATTATGTACTATACTGCGCAGGGTCGAAACTTGCTGGTCCAACGGCGACTCTGAGAAGTTTTCCGGAAGTTCGGCTGCTCTACTCACCATTTCCTCCTTGAACAATCGCCAACGTGCATTGGAGAAGTTCCAGGACGGCACAGGAGCTATGCTCTCAACTGCGCGCGCGGTAGTTGGTTCGGCCACAACAGTAATGATGTTGTGGTCACTCAATTCCCACTCGTCCACTCTCCACTCATATGTGGCCCACATAGATGCTGCCTCATTGACGATTGTCACGTCGATATCGCTAGTAGCTCTGTGATTATCGAACGTGTACACCTCTGTTGACTGGTTTAGGGCGGCGACTCTTGCCTCCAGCATCCACTCTGACAGCAGCTCACCCCGTCTGTAGTTAGCTTGCCCCTCGGCATGACGAGAGAGTTTGCTAAGCCACATGGGGGACACTGCATTCGCGTCGAGGCCCAGGATTGCGGGGTTCTGCTGGCTGCAGCAGGACCGCATCCATGTACCGGAGGTACGGTTCCAGAGGTGCATCGAACTGGCAGTATGCGGCGCAAAGGAAGATTGAGCCAAAGCTCCCTTTAACGACCAGACATACGCCATAATCCGTGGTGAGGGTCTCCACTGGCATACAGATGGCTTCCTGTTGATCTACTAGGATGGCTGCCTTCCCTCGCCGATCGGTTTTCATTCCTTCAGGCAGCACATCCATTCCGTCCCCGCCGAGATACGGCTCCTGCACCAGCGCGAACATAGACTCCGATCTCCTGAGTCGGACTCCGAGCTCGATGGTCGCAGCTCTGCCTCGGCCACAGTTCGCTTGGATGAAGCTAAACATTAATGTCTAGCTTGCACCCTCGCCAGCAACGCCCCGTATATCGGGCACACGTTCGAGAGCATGTAATGCCCGAGGGTTGCCCTCTGTGACGGCAGTTCCGGCAGTCCACCGGGTTTTGGCACTTTGCGCGGTGTGGCCTTGTTGCCCGCACTGGCGGCAGACATTGTCCTTCTGCCGGCATTCGCTGACCTTGTGGTCGAAACCCACGCATCTGTGGCAGGCGTATGTGCGGACCTGTGCTCGGCATCGGAATGAGAACCACTTGATGTAGACACGACCTACATCAAGCTTCGCCATCGCGCGGTCGTCTACCTCTAGCGTTACATTTACTGTGCGCCGTCGTTACCGACCACGCCTTGGTCACCAGGTGCACGGACTTCTTAAATTGGGACATAGTCATTTCGCTGTCGAAGTTATTTCCATGCAGCTCCTGCATGAATTCCTCAGGGCCGATAGCTGTGTCGACGTCATAGACGACGACCTTCGGCTTCTCGGCCGCATTCCGTGCCACATTTAGCCCAACTTCAGCGAACCTCTTTGATGCTACCACCTTCTGCAGCTCTCCAACTGAAGGAGTACGAATGATCGCACCACCACCTCGACGGCTCACGTACCTCATGTACTCTGACTCCGAGGGAGGGTGCAACCATCGTTCGCACCTTTTCCGCTATAGCTTTCCCCGATAGCGCAGGGTCGTCGCACTTCACCACCGCTGACCACGTCTCGCGAACCTTGGTGGTCCGCGGGGCAGCGATGGGCAACCTGTGGCATCTGGGGAGCATTGGCGGCCGTATTCTTTAACGGATTCGACGACGGCGGCGGCGGTGGCGGCATAGCGAGCCGCGTCTCCAGTTCTCCACACCGGAGCATTAACGCCAGCACCAGCTCATCGTAGCGGCTGATAGCATACGAGAGCTCTTCCGTGTCCACTTCTCCTAGGCTGCGGAAGCTGCTTCTCACCATGCGCTGGGTGGCCGACAGCTCTGCCATCATGGCTGCTTGCCCAGCACGGGCGGCAGCGGTAGCGGCGGTGGCAGTGGTGGCAACAATTTTAGCAGCAGTGGAAACGGCGGAGGCAGCAGTGTGGTCGGCAGCAGGGGCAGCAGTAGGATCAACAGCGGTGGCAGCAGCGTGGGGGGGGTCGATGGCAGCGTTTGCCGTAGCCGCCCGGCGTCCTCCAGCGACGAAAACGCCTCCTCAGTACACCAACGGGTTCTGGCACTCCATTCGATGCCAGGGCAACCAATTTCGCCTGCGTCGGCGCCGAGCTCTTAGAGGCCAGATGGCTTCTGCGCCTGCCTCGTCTGGATTTCCTCGAGGCACTACTTCCGCTCAAGGCACTCGCGCTGCTGTCGCTCTCGATCGGCATAACTCCGATGGTGGCTCCTCCTACCGTCGACGCCAGCAACCGTATGCTCGTTTGCTCAGTGACAAAAGGTAGATGCTCTAGAGCTCCACCTACGCTTGCTGCAAAAAGCTTACTCGAAAAACTTACTCGCCTCGTTAATCCATTCATGCGCGTCACTAATTAGATGACGAGGCATTTGGCTATTTTTTTTTTTTTGATCGCGGAGGTATGGAAATCTATCGAAAGATACTAGGTCTGTCAACACTTCAGTTTCTAGCATGCACGATTCATTGCTGAACCGAAGTTCCGCAACGCCTACGTACTAAAACCATCCTCATAGCCATTTATATTTACCATTATTTGCGATGTTTATGCCTTTATTGATGTTATGCCAAGACAGCAAGCAAATGTTTTGAACCAAACGTTTTAGCTAAGTCCAATCTCGGGAAAACCCGCTCAGGTACATGAACTGTTTAAAACAACCGAGACTGCCTCTCATAACCTGGACGCTAATGATATGACTATCATATTTGCTGAGGAGACCCTTCGCTATCAATCTTTTAACGGATTGACCACTCCAGATCCCCCTCCAGTTCAGGGTGGCAGAATGGAATTCAATGTCACCTGCGGCTTCGAATCTGCGACGCAATTCAGTTCGTATGTCCGGTCTGTCGTATCTATTGATTTTGCGCTGGTGCGCATCATCCATAGAGTGTCCGTCTGTCACAATTTGTATGTCGATCACATCAATGTGATTTTGTCGTAGTGCCACCAGGTCCGGTTTATTAAGGCCGGATTCGCACTGCAGACTTGGTTCAACAATGACCGCAGCCTCTCTCCTCAAGTCCCCGCTTGATTCGATTTACTACGCAGTTGTGTCTAGCTACGCGCCTCCCATGCGATCGGTAACATTTTTGCATTATATGGTTTGTTGTTTCGGGAGCGTCACATCCTGCACGACACTGTCGTTCCAATTCGTGCCTTCCCCTTGTAGTACGAGACTTCGTGGGTAGGGCATTTATCCGCAGACGAATACCGTCTATATATTCCTTTCCTGTTAGTAAACGCGTGGGTTGATTAACCCACCCGTGTTGCGGTCCCCAATGGCCCGCTTCACGGAGTCCGCTGCCATCAACTGAGAGGTACAATTTGTTCGCCCAATATTTTTCTATTGCCGGACGCGATAACAATTCATTTTGTTCTGCAAATAATCTATCTCGGGCCCGTTGTTTTTCGGCTTCGAGGAAAGAGCTGGCTACCTCGTTTTGCGTGAGGTGAGGCCATTTAATGTTACTCAAACGTCTTAGCCTTAACATTGGAGCTACCCATCTAAGTGATGGAATTCCGAGACCTCCACTTTTTGGGGGTGCGTGAATGAATGCTATCGGCACATCCAGCGGAAGATTTAGCCATCTTCGCACATAGTATCGTATTAGTTTGTCAGTTTTTCGTAGGACGCCTATCGCCACACTCCCAAGGGCTAACTTGTGATAGAGCTGTGGGATAAGGACAGTCCTTAGGGCGAACATCCTCTGTTGTGGTTTGAGGGGGGCCTTTGTCAATCTTTGTAGCTTTGGACCAATGTCCTCGGCCGGATTGCATCGAACCCTCCCAGTTGCAGTGAAGTTGATGCCTAAGTACTTCCACTCGTCCGTTCGCTTCAATGATGGAATCTCTCTTGAGCCTACGTAAAAGCTCTGTGCCTCTAGCACGGTACACTTCTGTTTCGGCTGGCCCTTAATGCCAACGGTAAAACATTTGTCGGCATTAAGTTTGAGGCCGACGAGAGATAGAAAATCCAACGTTCTGTCCAACAATACTTGAAGTCCCATTCGAGTTTTCAGCAAATAGTACCAAATCATCTGCAAACGCGGCCGCGTTAGTAATGGCATTTCCGACTCTGGCACCAATTTCGCTGGGTAGGTTTCTAAGTAACCTGTCCATTACCAAGTTAAATAGAATAGGAGACAAAGGGTCACCCTGCTTCACTCCTCTAGCAGGGACGAATTCCTCTGAACTCCAACCGTCCCCATTGAGACTGGTACCGCCACCCTCGTACGTATTCTGTACGTAGTCAACGAAGCCCTTTGGCGCACCATAAGCACGTAAGGTGTCATATATAGATGCATGCGATAGAGAATCGAATGCCTTGCTTACATCTAAATTTGCGATGTAGCAAGATCTAAAGTGCTTATGGCTATGCCTCAAGACTAAGTCAACTATCGTCGCATTATCGGCACATCCGTCGGTAGGTAAGAAGCCCCCCTGGCGCGGGTCCCAATTGATTGATGAGTTCAACCGGTTGCCAATATTGCATTTAGCTGTCTTACCAGGACTGAAGGCACCGATATTGGACGAAAGTCTTGCGGTCGCTTCGCCGTCACCGTCTTCGGGATGAAGACAGTTCTGGCCAGTCGGATAGAGTGTGGTAGATTGCCGCACCATAGAATTAGGTTCATTATTCGTAGCATAATACCTGACGGCACCTCCCTGGCTGTTTTTGGAGTTATCCCGTCAGGCCCCGGAGATGAAGATAATGAGATTCTTGATGCCCTAAGGTCATGCTCCGTAATAGCAGACCAAACCCTCTCAAGCGAGTGATCCATTTGTATCACTTCTCCACTGCAAGAGCTTGGGCTAGGCTGAGTCATTACTTCTCTCCAGTAGGGAACCATTACTTCTTGGCTTGGCATTACCGACTCATCAGTTCCATTTAGCAAGGACTTAATGCATCTTCCTTTATGCTTATCCCAGTTACGCTGGGTGACAGCATACTGCCTTCTGCTTTCTCTCCTATTCCGAGGTCTCCGAGGAGGTCTCGTCAGCGTGTGTCGTACACCCTGCCGGAAAAATTCCTAGGAGATATAGCGATAAGCATTGGAGAGTTTTCCTTTCCCTCGAGCTCTGCCCTGTCAATGATCGTTTGTAGCTCTTGGGCTCTCCATTTGGAATGGCATTCTACGGGGCTATACCCACGCAGTGTCCGCAAAATTTCCCTGTTCGACTGTTCGAAGGGAGTGATTGGAGTTGTTTCTGATGTTGTTACTTGGTGGTTTTGCTCACTTCTACTAGGGCGGCGCCTTATGGTTAGATTAGCAACTTCCGGGACGCGAGCTGATTGCCCTCTTATCTGCTCTATTTTCTCCTTATAATTCTGTCTTAGCTTTTTGATGGCTTCGACGCTGCGGTTTGCAAAATACACCGCTAGTTGCTTGTTTATGTGTTTATGTCCATTTGCTGTGAGCTCAACCTCCTTTCTCGCCATCATCCACTTCTCTTCCTCACTCCACCTTGCCTTTATCTCGACACGTCGACGTTCTTCATCAAGTTCGTCTGGGCCGAGATCGCATGTGAACACCGAGTCCTCTCTTGCTGTTAAAGGACTAGATAGAGTAGCCGCTGCGTTTGGTTCATATTGGTCCTCCGGGAAGATGTCCACGGAGGGTCGGGTCGTCATCAGATTGTGTAAATTCATCCGAGGCTCGTTATTGTAGTTCCAATATGAATAAATTTCCTCTGGGGAACCAACCCATCGGAAAAGTTTTGCCGCTCAAATTAGCTGCTAAACAAGTTTAGCATTACCGGGGACCACCACGAGGAGGTTTTGAGTCGACTTGAGTAAAGGAGAGACTTGTGAGTTACAGAGTAAATTCCCTTTCCGCACACCATATGATATGACTTACGAATTACAGAAAAATACTCCCCTCTGCTCGCAATTACCCCAGATCCCTTTCATAGTTACTCCCGCCGTTGACCCGCGCTTACTTGAATTTCTTCACTTTGACATTCAGAGCACTGGGCAGAAATCACATTGTGTCAACACCCGCTAGGGCCATCACAATGCTTTGTTTTAATTAGACAGTCGGATTCCCCAAGTCCGTGCCAGTTCTGAATTGATTGTTAATTGATAATCGTTATAATTGATAAGAACTAATTGGTTTAACCCAAATAGTATTCTTAAAAATTTTAGCAAGAAAGTTCCACAATTGGCTACGTAACTAAACTATCCGGGGAACAAGTAACTAACATAAATGCTAGAAACTCTATTTACCCAGAACGAGCACATAAACCATGTTATTGTTTCCCAATCAAGCCCGACTATCTCAATCTTCAGAGCCAATCCTTATCCCGAAGTTACGGATCTAATTTGCCGACTTCCCTTACCTACATTATTCTATCGACTAGACTCTTCACCTTGGAGACCAGCTGCGGATATTGGTACGGCCTGTTGAGAAGTTTGCGTGTCCCCACCATAAATTTTCAAGGTCCGAGGAGAAAATATCGACACAACAGTATATGTCATGCTCTTCTAGCCCATCTACCATATCTCTCTGCGAAAGACTTCCATGGTAGTACGGCTATAAAACAGAAAAGAAAACTCTTCCGATATCTCTCGACGGCTTCTTTATGGTCGTTCCTGTTGCCAGGATGAGCACGAGGCCCATATTTAATAACAAACGGATACTCAACAGGTTACGGAATTGGAACCGTATTCCCTTTCGTTCAAAATTATTCAAGTGTATTATATTCGCTTTGTTTATATAGTTAGGCATTTTTGTTTTACTTGAAAATTTTCGGCTTTCGCCTTGAACTTAGGACCGACTAACTCGTGATCAACCACTGTTCACACGAAACCCTTCTCCACTTCAGTCCTCCAAGGTCTCATTCGATTATTTGCTACTACCACCAAGATCTGTACCAATGGCAGCTCCATGCAGGCTTACGCCAAACACTTCTACGCATACCATTGTACCTTCCTACTCACTAAAGTTTCAAAATTTATATCACAAGTAATATAAATCATCTACTTTAGCGGTAATGTATAGGTATACAACTTAAGCGCCATCCATTTTAAGGGCTAGTTGCTTCGGCAGGTGAGTTGTTACACACTCCTTAGCGGATTTCGACTTCCATGATCACCGTCCTGCTGTTTTAAGCAACCAACGCCTTTCATGGTATCTGCATGAGTTGTTAATTTGGGCACCGTAACATTACGTTTGGTTCATCCCACAGCGCCAGTTCTGCTTACCAAAAGTGGCCACTGGGCACATTATATCATAACCTTGAACTTCATATCAAGAAAGTTAAGGTTCTTACCCATTTAAAGTTTGAGAATAGGTTAAGATCGTTTCGACCCCTAAGGCCTCTAATCATTCGCTTTACCAGATAAGATTATTTTATATAATATTAAAATGCACCAGCTATCCTGAGGGGAAACTTCGGAAGGAACCAGCTACTAGATGGTTCGATTGGTCTTTTCGCCCCTATACTCCAATTCTGACAATCGATTGCACGTCAGAACTGTTTCGGTCTTCCATTCAGGGTTTCCCCTGACTTCAACCTGATCAAGTATAGTTCACCATCTTTCGGTCACAGATATATGCTCAAGTACGTTCCAGTTAGAGGGCATAAATAATATAAATATACATTATACATAACTATATAGAACGCCCCGGGATTTTTTAATTAGCTATAAATAGCTAAAAAACTAATCCCATTATTAGTCAAGTTAATTACGCTATTAGGTTTACATCCCAATAACTTGCACATATGTTAGACTCCTTGGTCCGTGTTTCAAGACGGGTCCCGAAGGTATCCTGAATCTTTCGCATTGTTAATCATACAAGAGCATATAATAAACAAAAAATCAATGATAATTATGCCATTATATAATTCCGAAAAATTAACGCTCTGTAATAATATAAATCTATCAGCACTTTATCAAATTAATAACATTTATTCTGTGTTAAAATGCAAGCAATTTAATTGGAATAAACTATAAGTTATATTTTATGATAAATTTGGGATATGCTAATAGATTACAATGTCCTTATATGGAAAAAATGCACATTATTCTTAATAATATTATTTAAATATTACAATTTTAATGATGAATTTTCCATAACGGATATTCAGGTTCATCGGGCTTAACCTCTAAGCAGTTTCACGTACTGTTTAACTCTCTATTCAGAGTTCTTTTCAACTTTCCCTCACGGTACTTGTTTACTATCGGTCTCATGGTTATATTTAGTTTTAGATGGAGTTTACCACCCACTTAGTGCTGCACTATCAAGCAACACGACTCTTTGGAAACATCATCTAGTAATCATTAACGTTATACGGGCCTGGCACCCTCTATGGGTAAATGGCCTCATTTAAGAAGGACTTAAATCATTAATTTCTCATACTAGAATATTGACGCTCCATACACTGCATCTCACATTTGCCATATAGACAAAGTGACTTAGTGCTGAACTGTTTTCTTTTCGCTCGCCGCTACTAAGAAAATCCTTGTTAGTTTCTTTTCCTCCCCTAATTAATATGCTTAAATTCAGGGGGTAGTCCCATATGAGTTGAGGTTGTATATATAACTATATTTTGCCATAAATTCTTTATATATAAATGATAAAACAATCAATTAAATTCGTTATAAATAGTTCCAATAGTTCTTGTAAGCAAAGTTATTTTTTATCCATTTAACGAACCAACGAAGAATAATAACAAAACCAAGATTTTTCTTTTTCCGAATCATTAATAAGAGACAATTCTAGATGAAAAATATTTCAATTTTTTATGCTAGACATTTCTCAGTATTATTTGATTGAAAAAGAAAATATTTCTCTTCGTTTTTCACATTCAAATGTGAGATAATGTTTTTCATTTCTTTTTTAATATTATGAATAAAATCATTATTTAATCCAATAATATACCATATGCTTATAAAAAATTTATAAACAACTTAATTAGCATAGTCTTACAACCCTCAACCATATGTAGTCCAAGCAGCACTATAAAATTAATTAAAGTACATAACAGCATGGACTGCGATATGCGTTCAAAATGTCGATGTTCATGTGTCCTGCAGTTCACACGATGACGCACAGTTTGCTGCGTTCTTCATCGACCCATGAGCCGAGTGATCCACCGCTTAGAGTTTTATAATTCATTTTTATATAATATCAATATTGTTTTTATTGAAAGAAATTAAAAATACACCATTTTACTGGCATATATCAATTCCTTCAATAAATTTATTTTTATACCTAAAAATAAATGTTGCGATATGTCTTAGTTTCATATAAGCATTATGTATCATAAAAATCTGGTTATGGTTTGCTATTTTGGGTGACACATACTGCAAAATTTATATAAAACATTAACCTGATGGATGACAGGTTGTATATTTTAGGTTGTTGCATTAGCCAACGTATGCTCATACATAGTATAACATACATTATTCGCAACCGTGTATATTATGTCCATATACACACACACTTATTTGAATACCACATTCAAAATATTTTAATTTTAATTCGACTTCTACTTTCAAATTTTGTTCAGTTTCTTCGATTTCCATTTTCGAGAATTTGTTTTTATAGGAAACGCCATTGTTGTAGTAGGTACTGCCACAAAATACGCACAACAACATTAATAATGTTAAAGTCTTTTTATGAGGTTGCCAAGCCCCACATATAAAATAAAAGCCATCTTCATTTTATTTTGACTTTAACTTTTGATTCCGTGGAATCATTTTGTAATATTTTTATTTTGGTAAATTGTATTTATTTGTATTATAAACAAATGTTATTAACGATAAGGATATTATACAATAATGATCCTTCCGCAGGTTCACCTACGGAAACCTGTTACGACTTTACTCCTCTAAATAATCAAGTTCGTCAACTTTTGCGAAACAACCGTAACACGCAAGGCGTCACAGTGATCACGTCCGGAGACCTCACTAAATTAATTCAATCCGGTAGTAGCGACGGGCCGGTGTGTACAAAGGCAGGGACGTAATCAATGCGAGTTAATGACTCACACTTACTGGGAATTCCAAGTTCATGTGAACAGTTTCAGTTCACAATCCCAAGCATGAAAGTGGTTCAGCGGTTTACCCGGACCTCTCGGTCTAGGAAATACACGTTGATACTTTCATTGTAGCGCGGCGTGCAGCCCAGGACATCTAAGGGCATCCACAGACCTGTTATTGCTCAATCTCATTATTGCTAGACGCAATTTGTCCATTTAAGAAGCTAGTGTCCTTATAATGGGACAAACCAACAGGTACGGCTCCACTACATAAACACATTCAAACACAATAAACATTTTACTGGCCACCATGAATGAAGGCTACATAAGCTTCAGCACCATAATCCTGAAGATATCTATTTAATATATTTGAGTCTCGTTCGTTATCGGAATTAACCAGACAAATCACTCCACGAACTAAGAACGGCCATGCACCACCACCCATTAGATTCGAGAAAGAGCTATCAATCTGTCTTACACACTTATGTTCGGACCTGGTAAGTTTTCCCGTGTTGAGTCAAATTAAGCCGCAGGCTCCACTCCTGGTGGTGCCCTTCCGTCAATTCCTTTAAGTTTCAAGCTTTGCAACCATACTTCCCCCGGAGCCAAAAGCTTTGGTTTCCCGGGAACACTGAGAGAGCCATAAAGTAGCTACACCCAATGCTAGCTGGCATCGTTTATGGTTAGAACTAGGGCGGTATCTGATCGCCTTCGAACCTCTAACTTTCGTTCTTGATTAATGAAAACATCTTTGGCAAATGCTTTCGCTTAAGTAGTCTTACGACGGTCCAAGAATTTCACCTCTCGCGTCGTAATACTAATGCCCCCAAACTGCTTCTATTAATCATTACCTCTTGATCTGAAAACCAATGAAAGCAGAACAGAGGTCTTATTTCATTATCCCATGCACAGAATATTCAGGCATTTGAAGCCTGCTTTAAGCACTCTAATTTGTTCAAAGTAATAGTACCGGCCCACAATAACACTCGTTTAAGAGCACTAGTGCAGGTTTTTAAATAGGAGGAACATATGAAAAAACAAGTATTTAATCACATATAAGAACTCCACCGGTAATACGCTTACATACATAAAGGTATAGTACTAACCACAATTGTAAGTTGTACTACCCGTATGAAGCACAAGTTCAACTACGAACGTTTTAAACCGCAACAACTTTAATATACGCTATTGGAGCTGGAATTACCGCGGCTGCTGGCACCAGACTTGCCCTCCAATTGGTCCTTGTTAAAGGATTTAAAGTGTACTCATTCCAATTACAGGGCCTCGGATATGAGTCCTGTATTGTTATTTTTCGTCACTACCTCCCGAGCTGGGAGTGGGTAATTTACGCGCCTGCTGCCTTCCTTAGATGTGGTAGCCGTTTCTCAGGCTCCCTCTCCGGAATCGAACCCTGATTCCCCGTTACCCGTTGCAACCATGGTAGTCCTAGATACTACCATCAAAAGTTGATAGGGCAGACATTTGAAAGATCTGTCGTCGGTACAAGACCATACGATCTGCATGTTATCTAGAGTTCAACCACATA
>NW_022881408.1:0-28268 GCF_004382145.1 Drosophila mauritiana
GGCCGGTGGGACTTCCTCCGCGATGGCAGTCGGTGCTTCGGACTCCGCAACTGGGAAGAAATTGCGGAGGAGCACTCGTGCACAGTCACCCCAATCAGTGATGAGCTCGCCATTCACGCGGAGGCACCCAATCTCCGTGCACTTTCTGCGGCTCGGCAAATCTTGTAGACGCGCCCCCATGGGTCGTCGGCATGATCTCCCACGAAGCGTTTCCAGTCATCCATTTTCGCCCTCCCAATGAGCTTCTTGTAGTTGGCTGAGGCCCGCCTCAGCTCGACCACTACACGCTCTATAGCGGCACCGTCATCACGACGCCTTCCATCTTGGAGTAGGCGACGAAGTCTCCGGACTTCGCGCCTTGCAGCGCAGAGGTCGGCAGTCCACCAACGTGCTCTCCTGTTGGGCGATCGAATCGACTTTCTTCCCAGCGCAATATCGCATACATTATGTACTATACTGCGCAGGGTCGAAACTTGCTGGTCCAACGGCGACTCTGAGAAGTTCTCCGGAAGTTCGGCTGCTCTACTCACCATTTCCTCCTTGAACAATCGCCAACGTGCATTGAAGAAGTTCCAGGACGGCACAGGAGCTATGCTCTCAACTGCGCGCGCGGTAGTTGGTTCGGCCACAACAGTAATGATGTTGTGGTCACTCAATTCCCACTCGTCCACTCTCCACTCATATGTGGCCCACATAGATGCTGCCTCATTGACGATTGTCACGTCGATATCGCTAGTAGCTCTGTGATTATCGAACGTGTACACCTCTGTTGACTGGTTTAGGGCGGCGACTCTTGCCTCCAGCATCCACTCTGACAGCAGCTCACCCCGTCTGTAGTTAGCTTGCCCTCGGCATGACGAGAGAGTTTGCTAAGGCCACATGGGGGACACTGCATTCGCGTCGAGGCCCAGGATTGCGGGGGTTCTGCTGGCCTGCAGCAGGACCGCATCCATGTACCGGAGGTACGGTTCCAGAGGTGCATCGAACTGGCAGTATGCGGCGCAAAGGAAGATTGAGCCAAAGCTCCCTTTAACGACCAGACATACGCCATAATCCGTGGTGAGGGTCTTCACTGGCATACAGATGGCTTCCTGTTGATCTACGGATCTGCTTTCGATCCTTCAGGCAGCACATCCATTCCGTCCCCGCCGAGATACGGCTCCTGCACCAGCGCGATCATAGACTCCGATCTCCTGAGTCGGACTCCGAGCTCGATGGTCGCAGCTCTGCCTCGGCCACAGTTCGCTTGGATGAGCAATATCAGAGGTCAGCAACTGTCTTTCCTCTATAATACTAAGATAATATGGGAATATTTCAGCATTTTTTTCCCTTATACATTTATACATATAATAATTAATCATTTTCATATGTATTATTTAATTTACTCATATAATTGCCAAAATCATATAAATACATAAGTTTTGAACAATATCAGAGGTCAGCAACGGTCTTTCCTCTATAATACTAGATAATATGGGAATATTTCAGCATTTTTTCCCTTATACATTTATACATATAATAATTAATCATTTTATATGTATATTATTTAATTTACTCATATAATTGCCAAAATCATATAAAAACATAAGTTTTGAACAATATCGGTCGGCAACGGTTCCTCTATTACTAAGATAATATGGAATATTTCAGCATTTTTTCCCTATAATTAATCATTTTCATATGTATATTATTTAATTTACTCGTATAATTGCCAAATCCTATGAAGACATAAGAGAATACAATATGAGAGGTCGGCGCAACCATAATATTGTAGTTGATGACGAGGTGTTTGGCAACTTAACACAATTCTTTAAAAAGTCTTTATATTAATTATATGATAGGGACAATATCATATGCGTCACTAAATTGATGACGAGGTGTTTGGCAACGTGACACAATTCATTAAAGTCTTTATATTAATTATATGATAGGGACAATATCACATGCGTCACTAAATTGATGACGAGGTATTTGGCAACTTGATAGAATTCTTTAAAGTCTTTATATCAAAAATTATATGATAGGGACAATATCATATGCGTCACTAAATTGATGACGAGGTGTTTGGCAACTTGACACAATTCATTAAAGTCTTTATATTAATTATATGATAGGGACAATATCATATGCGTCACTAAATTGATGACGAGGTATTTGGCAACGTGATAGAATTCTTTAAAGTCTTTATATCAAAAATTATATGATAGGGACAATATCATATGCGTCACTAAATTGATGACGAGGTATTTGGCAACTTGATACAATTCTTTAAGTTTTTATATCAAAAATTATATATAGGGACAATATCATATGCGTCACTAAATTGATGACGAGGTGTTTGGCAACATGATATATTCTTTAAAGTCTTTTATATCAAAAAATATTATAGCAATATCATATGCGTCACTAATTGATGACGAGGTGTTTGGCAAACTTGACAACAATTCATTAAAGTCTTTATATAATTATATGATAGGGACAATATCATATGCGTCACTAAATTGATGACTATGGCACTTGATACAATTCTATATTAAATAGTCACCTGCATCACATCCATTGTCGTTCACGTTCCCTGCATGGTGAAAAATCCAACGCTTGTTTGCTTCACAATGATAGGAAGAGCCGACATCGAAGGATCAAAAAGCGACGTCGCTATGAACGCTTCGCCACAAGCCACTTATCCCTATGGTAACTTTTCTGACACCTCTTGTTAAAAACTCTTTTAAACCAAAAGGATCGATAGGCCGAGCTTTTGCTGTCCCTGTGTGTACTGAACACCGAGATCAAGTCAGCATTTGCCCTTTTGCTCTATGTGTGGTTTCTGTCCGCACTGAGCTGGCCTTGGGACACCTCCGTTATTATTTGAGAGATGTACCGCCCCAGTCAAACTCCCTACCTGGCAATGTCCTTGAATTGGATCATACCTGAGTAATTGGAGTTATACCAAATTTTCAAATCAAAAATACATAAATGCATCGTTTTATTAAAGAATTTGTTTGCGATTTATATAACAAACTCGTGATACTTTGATCAAGAAGCTTGCATCAAAACCCAATACCATAAGATATAATAAATATATCCGTATAATGGCTAGGAAATGATACACGTTCCATTTAATCAAGTAAGTAAGGAAACAATAGAGTAGTGGTATTTCATTGACGATACCAAACCGAGGTCTAATATCTCCCACTTATTCTACACCTCTTATGTCTCCTTACACTGCCAGATTAGAGTCAAGCTCAAAAGGGTCTTCTTTCCCGCTAATTATTCCAAGCCCGTGGTTTCGCTAGATAGATAGGGACAACGACGACTTATCTCTCGAACTTGTTTTACGTGGCGTGTTCCACTGAAGGGATTACAACCACGACACCCTGAACACCCACAAGTGGTGCATGTATCAACATGGTGTATGTGTCTGGATACGCCAGACCGTCCCGGACTAGAAGCTATAGCTATGTACATAGCGACCACCCGGTAGCAATTCGAGTACTTGCTTGCCGGGCAAGCACTCCCCCTTGCTGAGGAGCGAGATCTACCTAAAATCTCTACTGATCTCTGGGTCACAGCACCCGAGTTTTGCGCAACTAGCACCGTAACTCAAACGTCGAACACGAAGGCTCTACCCGCGATATGGGTACCAACCACAGCCACCACGATACTCCCACCAGGGGGCCTACCTCAATGTGCAGTCTTGGATAGCTGCACAACCCGTGGTACCGAAAGAGAGGCTCGGTGGGCCTCCTCCTTTTGCTCCGACAAGCAGGGTTAGAGGGACCTATGGCTATATTAGTCGCCTCTTACGACAAGCAATAGCGGACTGTGGAAGTATTCTCGCCCGCTAACCACACGGCGAAGTTGTTGGGCTAAACACCCCTCCTCCTACTGGCCGTTGAGTCCTCTGTTGATTCCAGGATTCTATCGAAGGTCCAGTTTTCGCCAAGGCGCTGCACTCCAAGTCCATCGAGGTTCCGCAAGCGCACAATATGTGCATCCAGTCCTCATATGGATCTCCACAAGCGCAAGCAGTGGTATCGCTGAGGGCTCTCCCTTGCAAAATGCGTTAAACGACCGTGACCTGTCAGCAGGTAAGACGTCCTCATCGAGAATCCAAATCTTGGATCCCGATAGGCGAGAGTGACATATGGGATGAATTTATGCGTCACCGTCCTGGTTCGCTGTCATCATCCATCTGTTCTGCCAACTCTGCAGTAAGCACTTCTAGGCGAGTCTTCCTCTGCTTCCAGCTTAGACACGTAGTGTCCTCGTCATATAGCCAGTCGTTCTCCTCCAGCGGGTATCCACGCTTCAGCTTGTATTTGACCGCTAAAAACTTAGCAGCCAAGTCAAGCGGGGGAGCTCCACCAAGTACCTGCAGTGCCACTGTGGACACTGTTCGGCATACCGAAAGGCATCCAAGCAGGATTAGCCTCTGGCAGGAGGCTAGTCGTCTCCGGGCGGCTACTTGCGGCGGTGTCATACCATACCGGGGCACCAAACAGCACACAAGGTGCCATGAGTCCGTCATATATGGTCCGCCTGGCTCGAGGACTGAAGCCCCAGTCGGCTCGAAGCACACGCGCCAATGCTCCAACGACTCCGGTCATCCGCTGGCGAAGCGAAGCTATGTGCGTGAGGAATTTCATTCCTTCACTGACCGTGATGCCAAGGTACCGACAGCTACGCACATACGGAAGGTTCGCTCCAGCAAACCTCACCGTAGGCGCACGTCTCAAGGCACCTTTTAGCAGCATTATTACCGTCTTGCTGGTCGAGACGGCAACGCCAACTTCCGCTCCCCACGCTTCTACGATGGACATCAGCTGTGCTCCTTTTTCCTCTAGCATAGCTCGGGAATTTCCCTCGACGAGAAGCAGCAAGTCATCCGCGTATGCACTCAGCTGGCAATACGGCTGGAGACGCTGAAGCAGTACATCCATCAGAATGTCCCAGATAAATGGGCCACTGATTGACCCCTGCGGGCAGCCTCTAGTTACCGGTACTTCCACAGTACCGGAACTGCTTCGGATCACTGCTCTTCGGCCGGAGAAAAAGCTCTGCCACAAGCCCATCTCCCGGCATCCCAAGTCTGCTAGTCGGCGGAGTGCAGCACTCCATTCGACGTTGTCGAATGCTCCTTTGAAGTCCACGAATGTGCCGAGCACGTATTGCGCCGGGCTGGCACAAACACTGCTCTTCACGTGTCTCCAAGCATCCTCCACACATCGTCCTTGGCGAAATCCAAACTGCCATCTGCAGCCTTCCGGAAGAACTTCTCTCACACGATTCACCATGATGGCCTCGAGCACCTTACCAAAGACTGGCAGCAAGCATATTCCTCTATATGAGGAGGGCTCACACTTGTCCTTATCTGGCCCTTTGAGCAGCGAGACAACTCGTGGGCACTTCCACTCGCGGGAAAGTATCCTAATCGGATGCATCGGGAAAACAACGATGCTAGGTGCTCGGGTATGGCGCGCCAGACTGCCTTGCAGATAGTGCCATTGATGCCGTCCAAGCCGGGAGAGCGCCTGCTCTTCAACCGGGCAACACATGCATCAACCGAATTCTTCGAGGGCCGGTGGGACTTCCTCCGCGATGGCAGTCGGTGCTTCGGACTCCGCAACTGGGAAGAAATTGCGGAGGAGCACTCGTGCACAGTCACCCCAATCAGTGATGAGCTCGCCATTCACGCGGAGGCACCCAATCTCCGTGCACTTTCTGCGGCCTCGGCAAATCTTGTAGACGCGCCCCCATGGGTCGTCGGCATGATCTCCCACGAAGCGTTTCCAGTCATCCATTTTCGCCCTCCCAATGAGCTTCTTGTAGTTGGCTGAGGCCCGCCTCAGCTCGACCACTACACGCTCTATAGCGGCACCGTCATCACGACGCCTTCCATCTTGGAGTAGGCGACGAAGTCTCCGGACTTCGCGCCTTGCAGCGCAGAGGTCGGCAGTCCACCAACGTGCTCTCCGTTTCATCGAATCCAAATATCACATACATTATGTACTATACTGCGCAGGGTCGAAACTTGCTGGTCCAACGGCGACTCTGAGAAGTTTTCCGGAAGTTCGGCTGCTCTACTCACCATTTCCTCCTTGAACAATCGCCAACGTGCATTGGAGAAGTTCCAGGACGGCACAGGAGCTATGCTCTCAACTGCGCGCGCGGTAGTTGGTTCGGCCACAACAGTAATGATGTTGTGGTCACTCAATTCCCACTCGTCCACTCTCCACTCATATGTGGCCCACATAGATGCTGCCTCATTGACGATTGTCACGTCGATATCGCTAGTAGCTCTGTGATTATCGAACGTGTACACCTCTGTTGACTGGTTTAGGGCGGCGACTCTTGCCTCCAGCATCCACTCTGACAGCAGCTCACCCCGTCTGTAGTTAGCTTGCCCCTCGGCATGACGAGAGAGTTTGCTAAGCCACATGGGGGACACTGCATTCGCGTCGAGGCCCAGGATTGCGGGGGTTCTGCTGGCCTGCAGCAGGACCGCATCCATGTACCGGAGGTACGGTTCCAGAGGTGCATCGAACTGGCAGTATGCGGCGCAAAGGAAGATTGAGCCAAAGCTCCCTTTAACGACCAGACATACGCCATAATCCGTGGTGAGGGTCTCCACTGGCATACAGATGGCTTCCTGTTGATCTACTAGGATGGCTGCCTTCCCTCGCCGATCGGTGAAAATTCTCATTCCTTCAGGCAGCACATCCATTCGTCCCCGCCGAGATACGGCTCCTGCACCAGCGCGAACATAGACTCCGATCTCCTGAGTCGGACTCCGAGCTCGATGGTCGCAGCTCTGCCTCGGCCACAGTTCGCTTGGATGAAGCTAAACATTAATGTCTAGCTTGCACCCTCGCCAGCAACGCCCCGTATATCGGGCACACGTTCGAGAGCATGTAATGCCCCGAGGGTTGCCCTCTGTGACGGCAGTTCCGGCAGTCCACCGGGTTTTGGCACTTTGCCGCGGTGTGGCCTTGTTGCCCGCACTGGCGGCAGACATTGTCCTTCTGCCGGCATTCGCTGACCTTGTGGTCGAAACCCACGCATCTGTGGCAGGCGTATGTGCGGACCTGTGCTCGGCATCGGAATGAGAACCACTTGATGTAGACACGACCTACATCAAGCTTCGCCATCGCGCGGTCGTCTACCTCTAGCGTTACATTTACTGTGGCGCCGTCGGTTACCGACCACGCCTTGGTCACCAGGTGCACGGACTTCTTAAATTGGGACATAGTCATTCGCTGTCGAAGTTATTTCCATGCAGCTCCTGCATGAATTCCTCAGGGCCGATAGCTGTGTCGACGTCATAGACGACGACCTTCGGCTTCTCGGCCGCATTCCGTGCCACATTTAGCCCAACTTCAGCGAACCTCTTTGATGCTACCACCTTCTGCAGCTCTCCAACTGAAGGAGTACGAATGATCGCACCACCACCTCGACGGAGCTCACGTACCTCATGTACTCTGACTCCGAGGGAGGGTGCAACCATCGTTCGCACCTTTTCCGCTATAGCTTTCCCCGATAGCGCAGGGTCGTCGCACTTCACCACCGCTGACCACGTCTCGCGAACCTTGGTGGTCCGCGGGGCAGCGATGGGTGCAACCTGTGGCATCTGGGGAGCATTGGCGGCCGTATTCTTTAACGGATTCGACGACGGCGGCGGCGGTGGCGGCATAGCGAGCCGCGTCTCCAGTTCTCCACACCGGAGCATTAACGCCAGCACCAGCTCATCGTAGCGGCTGATAGCATACGAGAGCTCTTCCGTGTCCACTTCTCCTAGGCTGCGGAAGCTGCTTCTCACCATGCGCTGGGTGGCCGACAGCTCTGCCATCATGGCTGCTTGCCCAGCACGGGCGGCAGCGGTAGCGGCGGTGGCAGTGGTGGCAACAATTTTAGCAGCAGTGGAAACGCGGAGGCAGCAGTGTGGTCGGCAGCAGGGGCAGCAGTAGGATCAACAGCGGTGGCAGCAGCGTTGGGGGGGCAGCATCGATGGCAGCGTTTGCCGTAGCCGCCGGGCGTCCTCCAGCGACGAAAACGCCTCCTCAGTACACCAACGGGTTCTGGCACTCCATTCGACGCCAGGGCAACCAATTTCGCCTGCGTCGGCGCCGAGCTCTTAGAGGCCAGATGGCTTCTGCGCCTGCCTCGTCTGGATTTCCTCGAGGCACTACATCCGCTCAAGGCACTCGCGCTGCTGTCGCTCTCGGTCGGCATAACTCCGATGGTGGCTCCTCCTACCGTCGACGCCAGCAACCGTATGCTCGTTTGCTCACTGACAAAAGGTAGATGCTCTAGAGCTCCACCTATCGGTAGCGTCTGGTAGCACTAAAACTGTCCCTATACACAAACCCTAGCAGTGACTGCCACCAATAAGCTTTTGACAGCTGCTCAAAAAGCTTACTCGAAAAACTTACTCGTAAGCTCGCCTCGCAGCACGTGCGGAGTGGAAAATTTCCAATAGTTTATTGTTAATAATTTCCAAACCGCTTGTTTTTAACACTCGACAATTTTCACTCGACTTCCGCGGAGCACTAAATCACCGATTTAATTACTTTCCAACAAGGAAAACTTAGTTATTCGCAATCTGTACACGAGCGCAACGAAAACACGTCCGTCGTTAATCCATTCATGCGCGTCACTAATTAGATGACGAGGCATTTGGCTATTTTTTTTTTTTTTTTTTTTTTGATCGCGGAGGTATGGAAATCTATCGAAAGATACTAGGTCTGTCAACACTTCAGTTTCCTAGCATGCACGATTCATTGCTGAACCGAAGTTCCGCAACGCCTACGTACTAAAACCATCCTCATAGCCATTTATATATTACCATTATTTGCGATGTTTATGCCTTTATTGATGTTATGCCAAGACAGCAAGCAAATGTTTTGAACCAAACGTTTTAGCTAAGTCCAATCTCGGGAAAACCCGCTCAGGTACATGAACTGTTTAAAACAACCGAGACTGCCTCTCATAACCTGGACGCTAATGATATGACTATCATATTTGCTGAGGAGACCCTTCGCTATCAATCTTTTAACGGATTGACCACTCCAGATCCCCCTCCAGTTCAGGGTGGCAGAATGGAATTCAATGTCACCTGCGGCTTCGAATCTGCGACGCAATTCAGTTCGTATGTCCGGTCTGTCGTATCTATTGATTTTGCGCTGGTGCGCATCATCCATAGAGTGTCCGTCTGTCACAATTTGTATGTCGATCACATCAATGTGATTTTGTCGTAGTGCCACCAGGTCCGGTTTATTAAGGCCGGATTCGCACTGCAGACTTGGTTCAACAATGACCGCGCAGCCTCTCTCCTCAAGTCCCCGCTTGATTCGATTTACTACGCAGTTGTGTCTAGCTACGCGCCTCCCATGCGATCGGTAACATTTTTGCATTATATGGTTTGTTGTTTCGGGAGCGTCACATCCTGCACGACACTGTCGTTCCAATTCGTGCCTTCCCCTTGTAGTACGAGACTTCGTGGGTAGGGCATTTATCCGCAGACGAATACCGTCTATATATTCCTTTCCTGTTAGTAAACGCGTGGGTTGATTAACCCACCCGTGTTGCGGTCCCCAATGGCCCGCTTCACGGAGTCCGCTGCCATCAACTGAGAGGTACAATTTGTTCGCCCAATATTTTTCTATTGCCGGACGCGATAACAATTCATGTTGTTCTGCAAATAATCTATCTCGGGCCCGTTGTTTTTCGGCTTCGAGGAAAGAGCTGGCTACCTCGTTTTGCGTGAGGTGAGGCCATTTAATATTACTCAAACGTCTTAGCCTTAACATTGGAGCTACCCATCTAAGTGATGGAATTCCGAGACCTCCACTTTTTGGGGGTGCGTGAATGAATGCTATCGGCACATCCAGCGGAAGATTTAGCCATCTTCGCACATAGTATCGTATTAGTTTGTCAGTTTTTCGTAGGACGCCTATCGCCACACTCCCAAGGGCTAACTTGTGATAGAGCTGTGGGATAAGGACAGTCCTTAGGGCGAACATCCTCTGTTGTGGTTTGAGGGGGCCTTTGTCAATCTTTGTAGCTTTGGACCAATGTCCTCGGCCGGATTGCATCGAACCCTCCCAGTTGCAGTGAAGTTGATGCCTAAGTACTTCCACTCGTCCGTTCGCTTCAATGATGGAATCTCTCTTGAGCCTACGTAAAAGCTCTGTGCCTCTAGCACGGTACACTTCTGTTTCGGCTGGCCCTTAATGCCAACGGTAAAACATTTGTCGGCATTAAGTTTGAGGCCGACGAGAGATAGAAAATCCAACGTTCTGTCCAACAATACTTGAAGTCCCATTCGAGTTTCAGCAAATAGTACCAAATCATCTGCAAACGCGGCCGCGTTAGTAATGGCATTTCCGACTCTAGCACCAATTTCGCTGGTAGGTTTCTAAGTAACCTGTCCATTACCAAGTTAAATAGAATAGGAGACAAAGGGTCACCCTGCTTCACTCCTCTAGCAGGGACGAATTCCTCTGAACTCCAACCGTCCCCATTGAGACTGGTACCGCCACCCTCGTACGTATTCTGTACGTAGTCAACGAAGCCCTTTGGCGCACCATAAGCACGTAAGGTGTCATATATAGATGCATGCGATAGAGAATCGAATGCCTTGCTTACATCTAAATTTGCGATGTAGCAAGATCTAAAGTGCTTATGGCTATGCCTCAAGACTAAGTCAACTATCGTCGCATTATCGGCACATCCGTCGGTAGGTAAGAAGCCCCGCTGGCGCGGGTCCCAATTGATTGATGAGTTCAACCGGGTTGCCAATATTGCATTTAGCTGTCTTACCAGGACTGAAGGCACCGATATTGGACGAAAGTCTTGCGGTCGCTTCGCCGTCACCGTCTTCGGGATGAAGACAGTTCTGGCCAGTCGGATAGAGTGTGGTAGATTGCCGCACCATAGAATTAGGTTCATTATTCGTAGCATAATACCTGACGGCACCTCCCTGGCTGTTTTTGGAGTTATCCCGTCAGGCCCCGGAGATGAAGATAATGAGATTCTTGATGCCCTAAGGTCATGCTCCGTAATAGCAGACCAAACCCTCTCAAGCGAGTGATCCATTTGTATCACTTCTCCACTGCAAGAGCTTGGGCTAGGCTGAGTCATTACTTCTCTCCAGTAGGGAACCATTACTTCTTGGCTTGGCATTACCGACTCATCAGTTCCATTTAGCAAGGACTTAATGCATCTTCCTTTATGCTTATCCCAGTTGCGCTGGGTGACAGCATACTGTTGCCTTCTGCTTTCTCTCCTATTTCGAGGTCTCCGAGGAGGTCTCGTCAGCGTGTGTCGTACACCCTGTGCCGGAAAAATTCCTAGGAGATATAGCGATAAGCATTGGAGAGTGGTTTCCTTTCCCTCGAGCTCTGCCCTGTCAATGATCGTTTGTAGCTCTTGGGCTCTCCATTTGGAATGGCATTCTACGGGGCTATACCCACGCAGTTGAATTTCTTTACTTGAATTTGAGTGTCTATGTTACTGGGTTGCACCACGGCGCTTATGTTTTACACTTCGGACGCAGCTGATCCTTATTGCCTATTTTCAAATCGCCCTCTGTTTGTTTTATTTCGACGTCGGTTTCAATCCGCAGTTCTGTTGATTGTTAATTGATAATCGTTATAATGATAAGAACTAATTGGTTTAACCCAAATAGTATTCTTAAAAATTTTAGCAAGAAAGTTCCACAATTGGCTACGTAACTAAACTATCCGGGGAACAAGTAACTAACATAAATGCTAGAAACTCTATTTACCCAGAACGAGCACATAAACCATGTTATTGTTTCCCAATCAAGCCCGACTATCTCAATCTTCAGAGCCAATCCTTATCCCGAAGTTACGGATCTAATTTGCCGACTTCCCTTACCTACATTATTCTATCGACTAGAGACTCTTCACCTTGGAGACCAGCTGCGGATATTGGTACGGCCTGTTGAGAAGTTTGCGTGTCCCCACCATAAATTTTCAAGGTCCGAGGAGAAAATATCGACACAACAGTATATGTCATGCTCTTCTAGCCCATCTACCATATCTCTCTGCGAAAGACTTCCATGGTAGTACGGCTATAAAACAGAAAAGAAAACTCTTCCGATATCTCTCGACGGCTTCTTTATGGTCGTTCCTGTTGCCAGGATGAGCACGAGGCCCATATTTAATAACAAACGGATACTCAACAGGTTACGGAATTGGAACCGTATTCCCTTTCGTTCAAAATTATTCAAGTGTATTATATTCGCTTTGTTTATATAGTTAGGCATTTTTGTTTTACTTGAAAATTTTCGGCTTTCGCCTTGAACTTAGGACCGACTAACTCGTGATCAACCACTGTTCACACGAAACCCTTCTCCACTTCAGTCCTCCAAGGTCTCATTCGATTATTTGCTACTACCACCAAGATCTGTACCAATGGCAGCTCCATGCAGGCTTACGCCAAACACTTCTACGCATACCATTGTACCTTCCTACTCACTAAAGTTTCAAAATTTATATCACAAGTAATATAAATCATCTACTTTAGCGGTAATGTATAGGTATACAACTTAAGCGCCATCCATTTTAAGGGCTAGTTGCTTCGGCAGGTGAGTTGTTACACACTCCTTAGCGGATTTCGACTTCCATGATCACCGTCCTGCTGTTTTAAGCAACCAACGCCTTTCATGGTATCTGCATGAGTTGTTAATTTGGGCACCGTAACATTACGTTTGGTTCATCCCACAGCGCCAGTTCTGCTTACCAAAAGTGGCCCACTGGGCACATTATATCATAACCTTGAACTTCATATCAAGAAAGTTAAGGTTCTTACCATTTAAAGTTTGAGAATAGGTTAAGATCGTTTCGACCCTAAGGCCTCTAATCATTCGCTTTACCAGATAAGATTATTTTATATAATATTAAAATGCACCAGCTATCCTGAGGGAAACTTCGGAAGGAACCAGCTACTAGATGGTTCGATTGGTCTTTCGCCCCTATACTCAATTCTGACAATCGATTTGCACGTCAGAACTGTTTCGGTCTTCCATCAGGGTTTCCCCTGACTTCAACCTGATCAAGTATAGTTCACCATCTTTCGGGTCACAGCATATATGCTCAAGGTACGTTCCAGTTAGAGGCATAAATAATATAAATATACATTATACATAACTATATAGAACGCCCCGGGATTGTGTTAATTAGCTATAAATAGCTAAAAAACTAATCCCATTATTAGTCAAGTTAATTACGCTATTAGGTTTACATCCCAATAACTTGCACATATGTTAGACTCCTTGGTCCGTGTTTCAAGACGGGTCCCGAAGGTATCCTGAATCTTTCGCATTGTTAATCATACAAGAGCATATAATAAACACAAAAATCAATGATAATTATGCCATTATATAATTCCGAAAAATTAACGCTCTGTAATAATATAAATCTATCAGCACTTTATCAAATTAATAACATTTATTCTGTGTTAAAATGCAAGCAATTTAATTGGAATAAACTATAAGTTATATTTTATGATAAATTTGGGATATGCTAATAGATTACAATGTCCTTATATGGAAAAAATGCACATTATTCTTAATAATATTATTTAAATATTACAATTTTAATGATGAATTTTCCATAACGGATATTCAGGTTCATCGGGCTTAACCTCTAAGCAGTTTCACGTACTGTTTAACTCTCTATTCAGAGTTCTTTTCAACTTTCCCTCACGGTACTTGTTTACTATCGGTCTCATGGTTATATTTAGTTTTAGATGGAGTTTACCACCCACTTAGTGCTGCACTATCAAGCAACACGACTCTTTGGAAACATCATCTAGTAATCATTAACGTTATACGGGCCTGGCACCCTCTATGGGTAAATGGCCTCATTTAAGAAGGACTTAAATCATTAATTTCTCATACTAGAATATTGACGCTCCATACACTGCATCTCACATTTGCCATATAGACAAAGTGACTTAGTGCTGAACTGTTTTCTTTTCGCTCGCCGCTACTAAGAAAATCCTTGTTAGTTTCTTTTCCTCCCCTAATTAATATGCTTAAATTCAGGGGGTAGTCCCATATGAGTTGAGGTTGTATATATAACTATTTTTTGCCATAAATTCTTTATATATAAATGATAAAACAATCAATTAAATTCGTTATAAATAGTTCCAATAGTTCTTGTAAGCAAAGTTATTTTTTATCCATTTAACGAACCAACGAAGAATAATAACAAAACCAAGATTTTTCTTTTTCCGAATCATTAATAAGAGACAATTCTAGATGAAAAATATTTCAATTTTTTATGCTAGACATTTCTCAGTATTATTTGATTGAAAAAGAAAATATTTCTCTTCGTTTTTCACATTCAAATGTGAGATAATGTTTTTCATTTCTTTTTAATATTATGAATAAAATCATTATTTAATCCAATAATATACCATATGCTTATAAAAAATTTATAAACAACTTAATTAGCATAGTCTTACAACCCTCAACCATATGTAGTCCAAGCAGCACTATAAAATTAATTAAAGTACATAACAGCATGGACTGCGATATGCGTTCAAAATGTCGATGTTCATGTGTCCTGCAGTTCACACGATGACGCACAGTTTGCTGCGTTCTTCATCGACCCATGAGCCGAGTGATCCACCGCTTAGAGTTTTATAATTCATTTTTATATAATATCAATATTGTTTTTATTGAAAGAAATTAAAAATACACCATTTTACTGGCATATATCAATTCCTTCAATAAATTTATTTTTATACCTAAAAATAAATGTTGCGATATGTCTTAGTTTCATATAAGCATTATGTATCATAAAATCTGGTTATGGTTTGCTATTTTGGGTGACACATACTGCAAAATTTATATAAAACATTAACCTGATGGATGACAGGTACAAACATTGTATATTTTAGGTTGTTGCATTAGCCAACGTATGCTCATAACATAGATGAACAATACATATTCGCAACGCGTGTATATTATGGTCCATATACACACACACTTATTTTGAATACCACATTCAAAATTATTTTAATTTTAATTCGACTTCTACTTTCAAATTTTGTTCAGTTTCTTCGATTTCCATTTTCGAGAATTTGTTTTTATAGGAAACGCCATTGTTGTAGTAGGTACTGCCACAAATACGCACAACAACATTAATAATGTTAAAGTCTTTTTATGAGGTTGCCAAGCCCCACATATAAAATAAAAGCCATCTTCATTTTATTTTGACTTTAACTTTTGATTCCGTGGAATCATTTTGTAATATTTTTATTTTGGTAAATTGTATTTATTTGTATTATAACAAATGTTTATTAACGATAAGGATATTATACAATAATGATCCTTCCGCAGGTTCACCTACGGAAACCTTGTTACGACTTTTACTTCCTCTAAATAATCAAGTTCGGTCAACTTTTGCGAAACAACCGTAACACGCAAGGCGTCACAGTGATCACGTCCGGAGACCTCACTAAATAATTCAATCGGTAGTAGCGACGGGCGGTGTGTACAAAGGGCAGGGACGTAATCAATGCGAGTTAATGACTCACACTTACTGGGAATTCCAAGTTCATGTGAACAGTTTCAGTTCACAATCCCAAGCATGAAAGTGGTTCAGCGGTTTACCCGGACCTCTCGGTCTAGGAAATACACGTTGATACTTTCATTGTAGCGCGCGTGCAGCCCAGGACATCTAAGGGCATCACAGACCTGTTATTGCTCAATCTCATTATTGCTAGACGCAATTTGTCCATTTAAGAAGCTAGTGTCCTTATAATGGGACAAACCAACAGGTACGGCTCCACTTACATAAACACATTCAAACACAATAAACATTTTACTGCCACCATGAATGAAGGCTACATAAGCTTCAGCACCATAATCCTGAAGATATCTATTTAATATATTTGAGTCTCGTTCGTTATCGGAATTAACCAGACAAATCACTCCACGAACTAAGAACGGCCATGCACCACCACCCATAGATTCGAGAAAGAGCTATCAATCTGTCTTACACACTTATGTTCGGACCTGGTAAGTTTTCCCGTGTTGAGTCAAATTAAGCCGCAGGCTCCACTCCTGGTGGTGCCCTTCCGTCAATTCCTTTAAGTTTCAGCTTTGCAACCATACTTCCCCCGGAGCCCAAAAGCTTTGGTTTCCCGGGAAGCGACTGAGAGAGCCATAAAAGTAGCTACACCCAATTGCTAGCTGGCATCGTTTATGGTTAGAACTAGGGCGGTATCTGATCGCCTTCGAACCTCTAACTTTCGTTCTTGATTAATGAAAACATCTTTGGCAAATGCTTTCGCTTAAGTTAGTCTTACGACGGTCCAAGAATTTCACCTCTCGCGTCGTAATACTAATGCCCCCAAACTGCTTCTATTAATCATTACCTCTTGATCTGAAAACCAATGAAAGCAGAACAGAGGTCTTATTTCATTATCCCATGCACAGAATATTCAGGCATTTGAAGCCTGCTTTAAGCACTCTAATTTGTTCAAAGTAATAGTACCGGCCCACAATAACACTCGTTTAAGAGCACTAGTGCAGGTTTTTAAATAGGAGGAACATATGAAAAAATACAAGTATTTAATCACATATAAGAACTCCACCGGTAATACGCTTACATACATAAAGGTATAGTACTAACCACAATTGTAAGTTGTACTACCCGTATGAAGCACAAGTTCAACTACGAACGTTTTAACCGCAACAACTTTAATATACGCTATTGGAGCTGGAATTACCGCGGCTGCTGGCACCAGACTTGCCCTCCAATTGGTCCTTGTTAAAGGATTTAAAGTGTACTCATTCCAATTACAGGGCCTCGGATATGAGTCCTGTATTGTTATTTTTCGTCACTACCTCCCCGAGCTGGGAGTGGGTAATTTACGCGCCTGCTGCCTTCCTTAGATGTGGTAGCCGTTTCTCAGGCTCCCTCTCCGGAATCGAACCCTGATTCCCCGTTACCCGTTGCAACCATGGTAGTCCTAGATACTACCATCAAAAGTTGATAGGGCAGACATTTGAAAGATCTGTCGTCGGTACAAGACCATACGATCTGCATGTTATCTAGAGTTCAACCAATATAACGATCTTGCGATCGCTTGGTTTTAGCCTAATAAAAGCACATGTCCCATAAGGTTCATGTTTTAATTGCATGTATTAGCTCTAGAATTACCACAGTTATCCAAGTAACTGTTAACGATCTAAGGAACCATAACTGATATAATGAGCCTTTTGCGGTTTCACTTTTAATTCGTGTGTACTTAGACATGCATGGCTTAATCTTTGAGACAAGCATATAACTACTGGCAGGATCAACCAGAATAATGTTTTTCCTTCATATTCCATTCATATATTTTGAATCGAAATAAGCAATATAATAGATATATAGATATATAGATTTTTCACTTTATATAATTCCATGATTTTTATTATATTGAATAAAATTCAATATTTCGCCTTTGGGTAAAATTTTAAATATATAAGTAAAAAATCCATTCGATTACGGCCATTTTTATATAGCATTCGTAATCCATATTTTCATTTTTAATTTATACTTGTTTTACCAATATAACAAGAATTTCATCTAATTATTGTAATATATATATTTCTATAATTTTATCTTTTTATACATACATATTTCATTATAAAATATCATTTTATTTCCAACATACATAATTATTGTATCCACACATGTACAATTTTTGTTTAACCAATATAAATATTAAGTTAAATCATTTGCATTTTGAAGATAAATTTAAAATTTATCTCTTTTCATATATATCTCTGGTAATATATAACATAAAACCAAGCGCATATGATAATATTTCCACATTTAATATATAATTTTATATTTCTTTCATAAGAATCCATATTTGTATTATACCGTAACGATATAATAATCCAACTATACGGCAGGTAATAAATTAATATTTGCCTGCCTCCAAAAATTAACGATAATATATGGAAACGATTTGTTATTCTATATATAATAGAAACTTGACTTTTGTTTCAACGATATTATCTATAAAGCGTATATTCCTATTATCCGCGGAGCCAAGTCCCGTGTTCTATAGAACTGAGAAACAAATTTGTACGGATAATAATATACTTTATTGTATGTAACCAATATAAACATAATCCGAAATAAATATTTCGAATAATGCGGGAGGTCGGCAACCACTGCCTACCTATAGTAGTTTTTGAACCCGCTGTCCTCAAAGCGGGTATTTTCAATTCCGTTTGCCACCCAACATACGGGCTATTCTCTTATATATTAAGAGATTATAGGAACATTTCATTTTTTTTCCATTATTCATATATAATATGATTATTTTTTCCCTTATACATATAATAATTAATCATTTTCATATGTATATTATTTAATTTACTCATATTATTGCCAAAATCATATGAATACATAAGTTTTGAACAATATGAGAGGTCGGCAACCACTGCCTACCTATAGTAGTTTTTGAACCCTCTGTCGTAATTCCGGTCGTTTACACTACTATACCCTCTCACTATAATGGCTTTTCTCTATAATACTAAGAGAATGTGGGATATTTTCAGCATTTTTTCCCTTATACATATAATAATTAATCATTTTCATATGTATATTATTTAATTTACTCATATTATTGCCAAAATCATATGAATACATAAGTTTTGAACAATATGAGAGGTCGGCAACCACTGCCTACCTATAGTAGTTTTTGAACCCTCTGTCGTAATTCCGGTCGTTTACACTACTATACCCTCTCACTATAATGGCTTTTCTCTATAATACTAAGAGAATGTGGGATATTTTCAGCATTTTTTCCCTTATACATATAATAATTAATCATTTTCATATGTATATTATTTAATTTACTCATATTATTGCCAAAATCATATGAATACATAAGTTTTGAACAATATGAGAGGTCGGCAACCACTGCCTACCTATAGTAGTTTTTGAACCCTCTGTCGTAATTCCGGTCGTTTACACTACTATACCCTCTCACTATAATGGCTTTTCTCTATAATACTAAGAGAATGTGGGATATTTTCAGATTTTTTCCCTTATACATATAATAATTAATCATTTTCATATGTATATTATTTAATTTACTCATATTATTGCCAAAATCATATGAATACATAAGTTTTGAACAATATGAGAGGTCGGCAACCACTGCCTACCTATAGTAGTTTTTGAACCCTCTGTCGTAATTCCGGTCGTTTACACTACTATACCCTCTCACTATAATGGCTTTTCTCTATTATACTAAGAGAATGTGGGATATTTTCAGCATTTTTTCCCTTATACATATAATAATTAATAATTTTCATATGTATATTATTTAATTTACTCATATAATTGCCAAAATCATATGAATACATAAGTTTTGAACAATATGAGAGGTCGGCAACCACTGCCTACCTATAGTAGTTTTTGAACCCTCTGTCGTAATTCCGGTCGTTTACACTACTATACCCTCTCACTATAATGGCTTTTCTCTATAATACTAAGAGAATGTGGGAATATTTCAGCATTTTTTCCCCTATACATATAATAATTAATAATTTTCATATGTATATTATTTAATTTACTCATATAATTGCCAAAATCATATGAATACATAAGTTTTGAACAATATGAGAGGTCGGCAACCACTGCCTACCTATAGTAGTTTTTGAACCCTCTGTCGTAATTCCGGTCGTTTACACTACTATACCCTCTCACTATAATGGCTTTTCTCTATAATACTAAGAGAATGTGGGAATATTTCAGCATTTTTTCCCCTATACATATAATAATTAATAATTTTCATATGTATATTATTTAATTTACTCATATAATTGCCAAAATCATATAAATACATAAGTTTTGAACAATATCAGAGGTCAGCAACGGTCTTTCCTCTATAATACTAAGATAATATGGGAATATTTTCAGCATTTTTTCCCTTATACATTTATACATATAATAATTAATCATTTTCATATGTATATTATTTAATTTACTCGTATAATTGCCAAAATCCTATGAAGACATAAGAGAATACAATATGAGAGGTCGGCGCAACCATAATATAGTAGTTGATGACGAGGTGTTTGGCAACTTGATACAATTCTTTAAAAAGTCTTTATATTAATTATATGATAGGGACAATATCATATGCGTCACTAAATTGATGACGAGGTGTTTGGCAACGTGACACAAATCATTAAAGTCTTTATATTAATTATATGATAGAGACAATATCATATGCGTCACTAAATTGATGACGAGGTATTTGGCAACTTGATAGAATTCTTTAAAGTCTTTATATCAAAAATTATATGATAGGGACAATATCATATGCGTCACTAAATTGATGACGAGGTGTTTGGCAACTTGACACAATTCATTAAAGTCTTTATATTAATTATATGATAGGACAATATCATATGCGTCACTAAATTGATGACGAGGTATTTGGCAACTTGATACAATTCTTTAAAGTTTTTATATCAAAAATTATATGATAGGGACAATATCATATGCGTCACTAAATTGATGACGAGGTGTTTGGCAACTTGACACAATTCATTAAAGTCTTTATATTAATTATATGATAGGGACAATATCATATGCGTCACTAAATTGATGACGAGGTATTTGGCAACTTGATACAATTCTTTAAAGTTTTTATATCAAAAATTATATGATAGGGACAATATCATATGCGTCACTAAATTGATGACGAGGTGTTTGGCAACTTGACACAATTCATTAAAGTCTTTATATTAATTATATGATAGGGACAATATCATATGCGTCACTAAATGATGACGAGGTATTTGGCAACTTGATACAATTCTTTAAAGTTTTATATCAAAAATTATATGATAGGGACAATATCATATGCGTCACTAAATTGATGACGAGGTGTTTGGCAACTTGACACAATTCATTAAAGTCTTTATATTAATTATATGATAGGGACAATATCATATGCGTCACTAAATTGATGACGAGGTATTTGGCAACTTGATACAATTCTTTAAAGTTTTATATCAAAAATTATATGATAGGGACAATATCATATGCGTCACTAAATTGATGACGAGGTGTTTGGCAACTTGACACAATTCATTAAAGTCTTTATATTAATTATATGATAGGACAATATCATATGCGTCACTAAATTGATGACGAGGTATTTGGCAACTTGATATAATTCTTTAAAGTCTTTATATCAAAAATTATATGATAGGGACAATATCATATGCGTCACTAAATTGATGACGAGGTGTTTGTTTGGCTACAGGAAAAATCATTTATTTATCGAATCATCAAGCAAAGGATAAGCTTCAGTGGATCGCAGTATGGCAGCTGCTCAACCACTTACAACACCTTGCCTGTTACAAAAGTCGTTTACAATTGATTCTAGGCTTTGTCATTGTATTAAATAATGCTTTTATATGTAACTAGCGCGGCATCAGGTGATCGAAGATCCTCCTAATTTACTATGTTACAAATTACATTGGCATCACATCCATTGTCGTTTATAAAATAAATTATAAACTTTAAATGGTTTAGAAGCCATACAATGCAAATTGCCCCTTATTTATCATTGCAGTCCAGCACGGATACGACCTTAGAGGCGTTCAGGCATAATCCAACGGACGTAGCGTCATACCACTGTTCGCTCGAACAAGTATTGTGCCATTGGTCCGTACCTGCGGTTCCTCTCGTACTACGCAGGAATGCTGTCGCAACAACGTTTTGTCATTAGTAGGGTAAAACTAACCTGTCTCACGACGGTCTAAACCCAGCTCACGTTCCCTTGCATGGGTGAACAATCCAACGCTTGGTGAATTTTGCTTCACAATGATAGGAAGAGCCGACATCGAAGGATCAAAAAGCGACGTCGCTATGAACGCTTGGCCGCCACAAGCCAGTTATCCCTATGGTAACTTTTCTGACACCTCTTGTTAAAAACTCTTTAAACCAAAAGGATCGATAGGCCGAGCTTTTGCTGTCCCTGTGTGTACTGAACACCGAGATCAAGTCAGCATTTGCCCTTTTGCTCTATGTGTGGTTTCTGTCCGCACTGAGCTGGCCTTGGGACACCTCCGTTATTATTTGAGAGATGTACCGCCCCAGTCAAACTCCCTACCTGGCAATGTCCTTGAATTGGATCATACCTGAGTAATTGGAGTTATACCAAATTTTCAAATCAAAAATACATAAATGCATCGTTTTATTAAAGAATTTGTTTGCGATTATATAACAAACTCGTGATACTTTGATCAAGAAGCTTGCATCAAAACCCAATACATAAGATATAATAAATATATCCGTATAATGGCTAGGAAATGATACACGTTCCATTTAATCAAGTAAGTAAGGAAACAATAAGAGTAGTGGTATTTCATTGACGATACCAAACCGAGGTCTAATATCTCCCACTTATTCTACACCTCTTATGTCTCCTTACACTGCCAGATTAGAGTCAAGCTCAAAAGGGTCTTCTTTCCCCGCTAATTATTCCAAGCCCGTTCCCTTGGCTGTGGTTTCGCTAGATAGTAGATAGGGACAGTAGGAATCTCGTTAATCCATTCATGCGCGTCACTAATTAGATGACGAGGCATTTGGCTACCTTAAGAGAGTCATAGTTACTCCCGCCGTTGACCCGCGCTTACTTGAATTTCTTCACTTTGACATTCAGAGCACTGGGCAGAAATCACATTGTGTCAACACCCGCTAGGGCCATCACAATGCTTTGTTTTAATTAGACAGTCGGATTCCCCAAGTCCGTGCCAGTTCTGAATTGATTGTTAATTGATAATCGTTATAATTGATAAGAACTAATTGGTTTAACCCAAATAGTATTCTTAAAAATTTTAGCAAGAAAGTTCCACAATTGGCTACGTAACTAAACTATCCGGGGAACAAGTAACTAACATAAATGCTAGAAACTCTATTTACCCAGAACGAGCACATAAACCATGTTATTGTTTCCCAATCAAGCCCGACTATCTCAATCTTCAGAGCCAATCCTTATCCCGAAGTTACGGATCTAATTTGCCGACTTCCCTTACCTACATTATTCTATCGACTAGAGACTCTTCACCTTGGAGACCAGCTGCGGATATTGGTACGGCCTGTTGAGAAGTTTGCGTGTCCCCACCATAAATTTTCAAGGTCCGAGGAGAAAATATCGACACAACAGTATATGTCATGCTCTTCTAGCCCATCTACCATATCTCTCTGCGAAAGACTTCCATGGTAGTACGGCTATAAAACAGAAAAGAAAACTCTTCCGATATCTCTCGACGGCTTCTTTATGGTCGTTCCTGTTGCCAGGATGAGCACGAGGCCCATATTTAATAACAAACGGATACTCAACAGGTTACGGAATTGGAACCGTATTCCCTTTCGTTCAAAATTATTCAAGTGTATTATATTCGCTTTGTTTATATAGTTAGGCATTTTTGTTTTACTTGAAAATTTTCGGCTTTCGCCTTGAACTTAGGACCGACTAACTCGTGATCAACCACTGTTCACACGAAACCCTTCTCCACTTCAGTCCTCCAAGGTCTCATTCGATTATTTGCTACTACCACCAAGATCTGTACCAATGGCAGCTCCATGCAGGCTTACGCCAAACACTTCTACGCATACCATTGTACCTTCCTACTCACTAAAGTTTCAAAATTTATATCACAAGTAATATAAATCATCTACTTTAGCGGTAATGTATAGGTATACAACTTAAGCGCCATCCATTTTAAGGGCTAGTTGCTTCGGCAGGTGAGTTGTTACACACTCCTTAGCGGATTTCGACTTCCATGATCACCGTCCTGCTGTTTTAAGCAACCAACGCCTTTCATGGTATCTGCATGAGTTGTTAATTTGGGCACCGTAACATTACGTTTGGTTCATCCCACAGCGCCAGTTCTGCTTACCAAAAGTGGCCCACTGGGCACATTATATCATAACCTTGAACTTCATATCAAGAAAGTTAAGGTTCTTACCCATTTAAAGTTTGAGAATAGGTTAAGATCGTTTCGACCCTAAGGCCTCTAATCATTCGCTTTACCAGATAAGATTATTTATATAATATTAAAATGCACCAGCTATCCTGAGGGAAACTTCGGAAGGAACCAGCTACTAGATGGTTCGATTGGTCTTTCGCCCCTATACTCAATTCTGACAATCGATTTGCACGTCAGAACTGTTTCGGTCTTCCATCAGGGTTTCCCCTGACTTCAACCTGATCAAGTATAGTTCACCATCTTTCGGGTCACAGCATATATGCTCAAGGTACGTTCCAGTTAGAGGCATAAATAATATAAATATACATTATACATAACTATATAGAACGCCCCGGGATTGTGTTAATTAGCTATAAATAGCTAAAAAACTAATCCCATTATAGTCAAGTTAATTACCTATTAGGTTTACATCCCAATAACTTGCACATATGTTAGACTCCTTGGTCCGTGTTTCAAGACGGGTCCCGAAGGTATCCTGAATCTTTCGCATTGTTAATCATACAAGAGCATATAATAAACACAAAAATCAATGATAATTATGCCATTATATAATTCCGAAAAATTAACGCTCTGTAATAATATAAATCTATCAGCACTTTATCAAATTAATAACATTTATTCTGTGTTAAAATGCAAGCAATTTAATTGGAATAAACTATAAGTTATATTTTATGATAAATTTGGGATATGCTAATAGATTACAATGTCCTTATATGGAAAAAATGCACATTATTCTTAATAATATTATTTAAATATTACAATTTTAATGATGAATTTTCCATAACGGATATTCAGGTTCATCGGGCTTAACCTCTAAGCAGTTTCACGTACTGTTTAACTCTCTATTCAGAGTTCTTTTCAACTTTCCCTCACGGTACTTGTTTACTATCGTCTCATGGTTATATTAGTTTTAGATGGAGTTTACCACCCACTTAGTGCTGCACTATCAAGCAACACGACTCTTTGGAAACATCATCTAGTAATCATTAACGTTATACGGGCCTGGCACCCTCTATGGGTAAATGGCCTCATTTAAGAAGGACTTAAATCATTAATTTCTCATACTAGAATATTGACGCTCCATACACTGCATCTCACATTGCCATATAGACAAAGTGACTTAGTGCTGAACTGTTTTCTTTTCGCTCGCCGCTACTAAGAAAATCCTTGTTAGTTTCTTTTCCTCCCCTAATTAATATGCTTAAATTCAGGGTAGTCCCATATGAGTTGAGGTTGTATATATAAACATTTTTGCCATAAATTCTTTAATATATAAATGATAAAACAATCAATTAAATCGTTATAAATAGTTCCAAATATTCTGTAAGCAAAGTTATTTTTATCCATTTAACGAACCAACGAAGAATAATAACAAAACCAAGATTTTCTTTTTCCGAATCATTAATAAGAGACAATTCTAGATGAAAAATATTTCAATTTTTTATGCTAGACATTTCTCAGTATTATTTGATTGAAAAAGAAAATATTTCTCTTCGTTTTCACATTCAAATGTGAGATAATGTTTTCATTTCTTTTTAATATTATGAATAAAATCATTATTTAATCCAATAATATACCATATGCTTATAAAAAATTTATAAACAACTAATTAGCATAGTCTTACAACCCTCAACCATATGTATCCAAGCACACTATAAAAATTAATTATACATACAGCATGGACTGCGATATGCGTTCAAAATGTCGATGTCATGTCCTGCAGTTCACACGATGACGCACAGTTTGCTGCGTTCTTCATCGACCCATGAGCCGAGTGATCCACCGCTTAGAGTTTTATAATTCATTTTATATTATATCAATATGTTTTATTGAAAGAAATAAAAATACACCATTTACTGCATATATCAATTCCTTCAATAAATTTATTTTATACCTAAAAATAAATGTTGCGATATGTCTTAGTTTCATATAAGCATTATGTATCATAAAAATCTGGTTATGGTTTGCTATTTTGGGTGACACATACTGCAAAATTTATATAAAACATTAACCTGATGGATGACAGGTACAAACATTGTATATTTAGGTTGTTGCATAGCCAACGTATGCTCATAACATAGATGAACAATACATATTCGCAACGCGTGTATATTATGGTCCATATACACACACACTTATTTGAATACCACATTCAAAATTATTTTAATTTTAATTCGACTTCTACTTTCAAATTTGTCAGTTCTTCGATTTCCATTTCGAGAATTTGTTTTTATAGGAAACGCCATTGTTGTAGTAGTACTGCCACAAATACGCACAACAACATTAATAATGTTAAAGTCTTTTTATGAGGTTGCCAAGCCCCACATATAAAATAAAAGCCATCTTCATTTTATTTTGACTTAACTTTTGATTCCGTGGAATCATTTTGTAATATTTTTATTTTGGTAAATGTATTTATTGTATTATAACAAATGTTTATTAACGATAAGGATATTATACAATAATGATCCTTCCGCAGGTTCACCTACGGAAACCTTGTTACGACTTTACTTCCTCTAAATAATCAAGTTCGGTCAACTTTGCGAAACAACCGTAACACGCAAGGCGTCACAGGATCACGTCCGGAACCTCACTAAATAATTCAATCGTAGTAGCGACGGCGGGTTACAAAGGGCAGGGACGTAATCAATGCGAGTTAATGACTCACACTTACTGGGGAATCCAAGTTCATGTGAACAGTTCAGTCACAATCCCAAGCATGAAAGTGGTTCAGCGTTACCCGACCTCTCGGTCTAGGAAATACACGTTGATACTTCATTGTAGCGCGCGTGCAGCCCAGGACATCTAAGGGCATCACAGACCTTTATGGCCAATCTCATTATTGCAGACGCAATTTGTCCATTAAGAAGCTAGTGTCCTTATAATGGGACAAACCAACAGTACGGCTCCACTTACATAAACACATTCAAACACAATAAACATTTTACTGCCACCATGAATGAAGCTACATAAGCTTCAGCACCATAATCCGAAGATATCTATTTAATAATTTGAGTCTCTCGTTATCGGAATTAACCAGACAAATCACTCCACGAACTAAGAACGGCCATGCACCACCACCCATAATCGAGAAAAGCTATCAATCTGTCTTACACACTTATGTTCGGACCTGGTAAGTTCCCGTGTTGAGTCAAATTAAGCCGCAGGCTCCACTCCTGTGGTGCCCTTCCGTCAATTCCTTTAAGTTTCAGCTTTGCAACCATACTTCCCCCGGAGCCCAAAAGCTTTGGTTTCCCGGGAAGCACTGAGAGAGCCATAAAAGTAGTACAACCCAATTGCTAGCTGCATCGTTTATGGTTAAACTAGGGGGTATCTGATCGCCTTCGAACCTCTAACTTTCGTTCTTGATAATGAAAACATCTTTGGCAAATGCTTTCGCTTAAGTTAGTCTTACGACGGTCCAAGAATTTCACCTCTCGCGTCGGTAATACTAATGCCCCCAAACTGCTTCTATTAATCATTACCTCTTGATCTGAAAACCAATGAAAGCAGAACAGAGGTCTTATTTCATTATCCCATGCACAGAATATTCAGGCATTTGAAGCCTGCTTTAAGCACTCTAATTTGTTCAAAGTAATAGTACCGGCCCACAATAACACTCGTTTAAGAGCACTAGTGCAGGTTTTAAATAGGAGGAACATATGAAAAAATACAAGTATTTAATCACATATAAGAACTCCACCGGTAATACGCTTACATACATAAAGGTATAGTACTAACCACAATTGTAAGTTGTACTACCCGTATGAAGCACAAGTTCAACTACGAACGTTTTAACCGCAACAACTTTAATATACGCTATTGGAGCTGGAATTACCGCGGCTGCTGGCACCAGACTTGCCTCCCAATTGGTCCTTGTTAAAGGATTTAAAGTGTACTCATTCCAATTACAGGGCCTCGGATATGAGTCCTGTATTGTTATTTTTCGTCACTACCTCCCCGAGCTGGGAGTGGGTAATTTACGCGCCTGCTGCCTTCCTTAGATGTGGTAGCCGTTTCTCAGGCTCCCTCTCCGGAATCGAACCCTGATTCCCCGTTACCCGTTGCAACCATGGTAGTCCTAGATACTACCATCAAAAGTCATAGGGCAGACATTTGAAAGATCTGTCGTCGGTACAAGACCATACGATCTGCATGTTATCTAGAGTTCAACCAATATAACGATCTTGCGATCGCTGGTTTTAGCCTA
>NW_022881409.1:0-28173 GCF_004382145.1 Drosophila mauritiana
ATGGCGCGCCAGAACTGCCTTGCAGATAAGTGCCATTGATGCCGTCCAAGCCGGGAGAGCGCCTGCTCTTCAACCGGGCAACACATGCATCAACCTCGAATTCTTCGAGGGCCGGTGGGACTTCCTCCGCGATGGCAGTCGGTGCTTCGGACTCCGCAACTGGGAAGAAATTGCGGAGGAGCACTCGTGCACAGTCACCCCAATCAGTGATGAGCTCGCCATTCACGCGGAGGCACCAATCTCCGTGCACTTTCTGCGGCCTCGGCAAATCTGTAGACGCGCCCCATGGGTCGTCGGCATGATCTCCCACGAAGCGTTTCCAGTCATCCATTTTCGCCCTCCCAATGAGCTTCTTGTAGTTGGCTGAGGCCCGCCTCAGCGACCACTACACGCTCTATAGCGGCACCGTCATCACGACACCTTCCATCTTGGAGTAGGCGACGAAGTCTCCGGACTCGCGCCTTGCAGCGCAGAGGTCGGCAGTCCACCAACGTGCTCTCCTGTTGGGCGATCGAATTGACTTTCTTCCCAGCGCAATATCACATACATTATGTACTATACTGCGCAGGGTCGAAACTTGCTGGTCCAACGGCGACTCTGAGAAGTTTTCCGGAAGTTCGGCTGCTCTACTCACCATTTCCTTGAACAATCGCCAACGTGCATTGGAGAAGTTCCAGGACGGCACAGGAGCTATGCTCTCAACTGCGCGCGCGTAGTTGGTTCGGCCACAACAGTAATGATGTTGTGGTCACTCAATTCCCACTCGTCCACTCTCCACTCATATGTGGCCCACATAGATGCTGCCTCATTGACGATTGTCACGTCGATATCGCTAGTAGCTCTGTGATTATCGAACGTGTACACCTCTGTTGACTGGTTTAGGGCGGCGACTCTTGCCTCCAGCATCCACTCTGACAGCAGCTCACCCCGTCTGTAGTTAGCTTGCCCTCGGCATGACGAGAGAGTTTGCTAAGCCACATGGGGACACTGCATTCGCGTCGAGGCCCAGGATTGCGGGGTTCTGCTGGCCTGCAGCAGGACCGCATCCATGTACCGGAGGTACGGTTCCAGAGGTGCATCAAACTGGCAGTATGCGGCGCAAAGAAAGATTGAGCCAAAGCTCCTTTAACGCCAGACATACGCCATAATCCGTGGTGAGGGTCTCCACTGGCATACAGATGGCTTCCTGTTGATCTACTAGGATGGCTGCCTTCCCTCGCCGATCGGTGAAAAATTCTCATTCCTTCAGGCAGCACATCTTCCGTCCGCCGAGATACGGCTCCTGCACCAGCGCGAACATAGACTCCGATCCTGAGTCGGACTCCGAGCTCGATGGTCGCAGCTGCCTCGGCACAGTTCGCTTGGATGAAGCTAAACATTAATGTCTAGCTTGCACCCTCGCCAGCAACGCCCGTATATCGGGCACACGTTCGAGAGCATGTAATGCCCCGAGGGTTGCCCTCTGTGACGGCAGTTCCGGCAGTCCACCGGGTTTTGGCACTTTGCCGCGGTGTGGCCTTGTTGCCCGCACTGGCGGCAGACATTGTCCTTCTGCCGGCATTCGCTGACCTTGTGGTCGAAACCCACGCATCTGTGGCAGGCGTATGTGCGGACCTGTGCTCGGCATCGGAATGAGAACCACTTGATGTAGACACGACCTACATCAAGCTTCGCCATCGCGCGGTCGTCTACCTCTAGCGTTACATTTACTGTGGCGCCGTCGGTTACGTTGGACCACCACCAGGTGCACGGACTTCTTAAATTGGGACATAGTCATTCGCTGTCGAAGTTATTTCCATGCAGCTCCTGCATGAATTCCTCAGGGCCGATAGCTGTGTCGACGTCATAGACGACGACCTTCGGCTTCTCGGCCGCATTCCGTGCCACATTTAGCCCAACTTCAGCGAACCTCTTTGATGCTACCACCTTCTGCAGCTCTCCAACTGAAGGAGTACGAATGATCGCACCACCACCTCGACGGAGCTCACGTACCTCATGTACTCTGACTCCGAGGGAGGGTGCAATCGTTCGCACCTTTTCCGCTATAGCTTTCCCCGATAGCGCAGGGTCGTCGCACTTCACCACCGCTGACCACGTCTCGCGAACCTTGGTGGTCCGCGGGGCAGCGATGGGTGCAACCTGTGGCATCTGGGGAGCATTGGCGGCCGTATTCTTTAACGGATTCGACGACGGCGGCGGCGGTGGCGGCATAGCGAGCCGCGTCTCCAGTTCTCCACACCGGAGCATTAACGCCAGCACCAGCTCATCGTAGCGGCTGATAGCATACGAGAGCTCTTCCGTGTCCACTTCTCCTAGGCTGCGGAAGCTGCTTCTCACCATGCGCTGGGTGGCCGACAGCTCTGCCATCATGGCTGCTTGCCCAGCACGGGCGGCAGCGGTAGCGGCAGTGGCAGTGGTGGCAACAATTTTAGCAGCAGTGGAAACGGCGGAGGCAGCAGTGTGGTCGGCAGCAGGGGCAGCAGTAGGATCAACAGCGGTGGCAGCAGCGTGGGGGGGGGTAGCCGCCCGGGCGTCCTCCAGCGACGAAAACGCCTCCTCCAGTACACCAACGGGTTCTGGCACTCCATTCGATGCCAGGGCAACCAATTTCGCCTGCGTCGGCGCCGAGCTCTTAGAGGCCAGATGGCTTCTGCGCCTGCGTCGTTTGGACTTCCTCGAAGCACTACTTCCGCTCAAGGCACTCACGCTGCTGTCGCTCTCGATCGGCATAACTCCGATGGTGGCTCCTCCTACCGTCGATGCCAGCAACCGTATGCTCGTTTGCTCAGTGACAAAAGGTAGATGCTCTAGAGCTCCACCTATCGGTAGCGTCTGGTAGCACTAAAACTGTCCCTATACACAAACCCTAGCAGTGACTGCCACCAATAAGCTATTTGACAGCTGCTCAAAAAAGCTTACTCGAAAAACTTACTCGTAAGCTCGCTCGCAGCACGTGCGGAGTGGAAAATTTCCAAATAGTTTATTGTTAAAATTTCCAAACCGCTTGTTTTTAACACTCGAACAATTTTCACTCGACTTCCGCGGAGCACTAAATCACCGATTTAATTACTTTCCAACAAGGAAAACTTAGTTATTCGCAATCTGTACACGGCGCAACGAAAACACGTCGTCGTTAATCCCATTCATGCGCGTCACTAATTAGATGACGAGGCATTTGGCTATTTTTTTTTTTTTTTTTTTTGATCGCGGAGTATGGAAATCTATCGAAAGATACTAGGTCTGTCAACACTTCAGTTTCCTAGCATGCACGATTCATTGCTGAACCGAAGTTCCGCAACGCCTACGTACTAAAACCATCCTCATAGCCATTTATATATTACCATTATTTGCGATGTTTATGCCTTTATTGATGTTATGCCAAGACAGCAAGCAAATGTTTTGAACCAAACGTTTTAGCTAAGTCCAATCTCGGGAAAACCCGCTCAGGTACATGAACTGTTTAAAACACCGAGACTGCCTCTCATAACCTGACGCTAATGATATGACTATCATATTTGCTGAGGAGACCCTTCGCTATCAATCTTTTAACGGATTGACCACTCCAATCCCCCTCCAGTTCAGGTGGCAGAATGGAATTCAATGTCACTGCGGCTTCGAATCTGCGACGCAATTCAGTTCGTATGTCCGGTCTGTCGTATCTATTGATTTTGCGCTGGTGCGCATCATCCATAGAGTGTCCGTCTGTCACAATTTGTATGTCGATCACACAATGTGATTTTGTCGTAGTGCCACCAGGTCCGGTTTATTAAGGCCGGATTCGCACTGCAGACTTGGTTCAACAATGACCGCGCAGCCTCTCTCCTCAAGTCCCCGCTTGATTCGATTTACTACGCAGTTGTGTCTAGCTACGCGCCTCCCATGCGATCGGTAACATTTTTGCATTATATGGTTTGTTGTTTCGGGAGCGTCACATCCTGCACGACACTGTCGTTCCAATTCGTGCCTTCCCCTGTAGTACGAGACTTCGTGGGTAGGGCATTATCCGCAGACGAATACCGTCTATATATTCCTTTCCTGTTAGTAAACGCGTGGGTTGATTAACCCACCCGTGTTGCGGTCCCCAATGGCCCGCTTCACGGAGTCCGCTGCCATCAACTGAGAGGTACAATTTGTTCGCCCAATATTTTTCTATGCCGGACGCGATAACAATTCATGTTGTTCTGCAAATAATCTATCTCGGGCCCGTTGTTTTTCGGCTTGAGGAAAGAGCTGGCTACCTCGTTTGCGTGAGGTGAGGCCATTTAATATTACTCAACGTCTTAGCCTTAACATTGGAGCTACCCATCTAAGTGATGGAATTCCGAGACCTCCACTTTTTGGGGGTGCGTGAATGAATGCTATCGGCACATCCAGCGGAAGATTTAGCCATCTTCGCACATAGTATCGTATTAGTTTGTCAGTTTTCGTAGGACGCCTATCGCCACACCCCAAGGGCTAACTTGTGATAGAGCTGTGGGATAAGGACAGTCCTTAGGGCGAACATCCTCTGTTGTGGTTTGAGGGGGGCCTTGTCAATCTTTGTAGCTTTGGACCAATGTCCTCGGCCGGATTGCATCGAACCCTCCCAGTTGCAGTGAAGTTGATGCCTAAGTACTTCCACTCGTCCGTTCGCTTCAATGATGGAATCTCTCTTGAGCCTACGTAAAAGCTCTGTGCCTCTAGCACGGTACACTTCTGTTTCGGCTGGCCCTTAATGCCAACGGTAAAACATTTGTCGGCATTAAGTTTGAGGCCGACGAGAGATAGAAATCCAACGTTCTGTCCAACAATACTTGAAGTCCCATTCGAGTTTCAGCAAATAGTACCAAATCATCTGCAAACGCGGCCGCGTTAGTAATGGCATTTCCGACTCTAGCACCAATTTCGCTGGGTAGGTTTCTAAGTAACCTGTCCATACCAAGTTAAATAGAATAGGAGACAAAGGGTCACCCTGCTTCACTCCTCTAGCAGGGACGAATTCCTCTGAACTCCAACCGTCCCATTGAGACTGGTACGCCACCCTCGTACGTATTCTGTACGTAGTCAACGAAGCCCTTTGGCGCACCATAAGCACGTAAGGTGTCATATATAGATGCATGCGATAGAGAATCGAATGCCTTGCTTACATCTAAATTTGCGATGTAGCAAGATCTAAAGTGCTTATGGCTATGCCTCAAGACTAAGTCAACTATCGTCGCATTATCGGCACATCCGTCGGTAGGTAAGAAGCCCCGCTGGCGCGGGTCCCAATTGATTGATGAGTTCAACCGGGTTGCCAATATTGCATTTAGCTGTCTTACCAGGACTGAAGGCACCGATATTGGACGAAAGTCTTGCGGTCGCTTCGCCGTCACCGTCTTCGGGATGAAGACAGTTCTGGCCAGTCGGATAGAGTGTGGTAGATTGCCGCACCATAGAATTAGGTTCATTATTCGTAGCATAATACCTGACGGCACCTCCCTGGCTGTTTTTGGAGTTATCCCGTCAGGCCCCGGAGATGAAGATAATGAGATTCTTGATGCCCTAAGGTCATGCTCCGTAATAGCAGACCAAACCCTCTCAAGCGAGTGATCCATTTGTATCACTTCTCCACTGCAAGAGCTTGGGCTAGGCTGAGTCATTACTTCTCTCCAGTAGGGAACCATTATTCTTGGCTTGGCATTACCGACTCATCAGTTCCATTTAGCAAGGACTTAATGCATCTTCCTTTATGCTTATCCCAGTTGCGCTGGGTGACAGCATACTGTTGCCTTCTGCTTTCTCTCCTATTTCGAGGTCTCCGAGGAGGTCTCGTCAGCGTGTGTCGTACACCCTGTGCCGGAAAAATTCCTAGGAGATATAGCGATAAGCATTGGAGAGTGGTTTCCTTTCCCTCGAGCTCTGCCCTGTCAATGATCGTTTGTAGCTCTTGGGCTCTCCATTTGGAATGGCATTCTACGGGGCTATACCCACGCAGTGTCCGCAAAATTTCCCTGTTCGACTGTTCGAAGGGAGTGATTGGAGTTGTTTCTGATGTTGTTACTTGGTGGTTTTGCTCACTTCTACTAGGGCGGCGCCTTATGGTTAGATTAGCAACTTCCGGGACGCGAGCTGATTGCCCTCTTATCTGCTCTATTTTCTCCTTATAATCGCCCCTCTGTCTTAGCTTTTTGATGGCTTCGACGCTGCGGTTTGCAAAATACACCGCTAGTTGCTTGTTTATGTGTTTATGTCCATTTGCTGTGAGCTCAACCTCCTTTCTCGCCATCATCCACTTCTCTTCCTCACTCCACCTTGCCTTTATCTCGACACGTCGACGTTCTTCATCAAGTTCGTCTGGGTGCCGAGATCGCATGTGAACACCGAGTCCTCTCTTGCTGTTAAAGGACCGGCCACATACTGTGCAGGGAACCCTAGATAGAGTAGCCGCTGCGTTTGGTTCATATTGGTCCTCCGGGAAGGTGTCCACGGAGGGTCGGGTCGTCATCAGATTGTGTAAATTCATCCGAGGCTCGTTATTTCTATTTGTAGTTCCAATATGAATAAATTTCCTCTGGGGAACCAACCCATCGGAAAAGTTTTGCCGCTCAAATTAGCTGCTAAACAAGTTTAGCATTACCGGGGACCACCACGAGGAGGTTTTGAGTCGACTTGAGTAAAGGAGAGACTTGTGAGTTACAGAGTAAAATTCCCCTTCCGCACACCATATGATATGACTTACGAATTACAGAAAAATACTCCCCCTCTGCTCGCAATTACCCCAGATCCCCTTAAGAGAGTCATAGTTACTCCCGCCGTTGACCCGCGCTTACTTGAATTTCTTCACTTTGACATTCAGAGCACTGGGCAGAAATCACATTGTGTCAACACCCGCTAGGGCCATCACAATGCTTTGTTTTAATTAGACAGTCGGATTCCCCAAGTCCGTGCCAGTTCTGAATTGATTGTTAATTGATAATCGTTATAATTGATAAGAACTAATTGGTTTAACCCAAATAGTATTCTTAAAAATTTTAGCAAGAAAGTTCCACAATTGGCTACGTAACTAAACTATCCGGGGAACAAGTAACTAACATAAATGCTAGAAACTCTATTTACCCAGAACGAGCACATAAACCATGTTATTGTTTCCCAATCAAGCCCGACTATCTCAATCTTCAGAGCCAATCCTTATCCCGAAGTTACGGATCTAATTTGCCGACTTCCCTTACCTACATTATTCTATCGACTAGAGACTCTTCACCTTGGAGACCAGCTGCGGATATTGGTACGGCCTGTTGAGAAGTTTGCGTGTCCCCACCATAAATTTTCAAGGTCCGAGGAGAAAATATCGACACAACAGTATATGTCATGCTCTTCTAGCCCATCTACCATATCTCTCTGCGAAAGACTTCCATGGTAGTACGGCTATAAAACAGAAAAGAAAACTCTTCCGATATCTCTCGACGGCTTCTTTATGGTCGTTCCTGTTGCCAGGATGAGCACGAGGCCCATATTTAATAACAAACGGATACTCAACAGGTTACGGAATTGGAACCGTATTCCCTTTCGTTCAAAATTATTCAAGTGTATTATATTCGCTTTGTTTATATAGTTAGGCATTTTTGTTTTACTTGAAAATTTTCGGCTTTCGCCTTGAACTTAGGACCGACTAACTCGTGATCAACCACTGTTCACACGAAACCCTTCTCCACTTCAGTCCTCCAAGGTCTCATTCGATTATTTGCTACTACCACCAAGATCTGTACCAATGGCAGCTCCATGCAGGCTTACGCCAAACACTTCTACGCATACCATTGTACCTTCCTACTCACTAAAGTTTCAAAATTTATATCACAAGTAATATAAATCATCTACTTTAGCGGTAATGTATAGGTATACAACTTAAGCGCCATCCATTTTAAGGGCTAGTTGCTTCGGCAGGTGAGTTGTTACACACTCCTTAGCGGATTTCGACTTCCATGATCACCGTCCTGCTGTTTTAAGCAACCAACGCCTTTCATGGTATCTGCATGAGTTGTTAATTTGGGCACCGTAACATTACGTTTGGTTCATCCCACAGCGCCAGTTCTGCTTACCAAAAGTGGCCCACTGGGCACATTATATCATAACCTTGAACTTCATATCAAGAAAGTTAAGGTTCTTACCCATTTAAAGTTTGAGAATAGGTTAAGATCGTTTCGACCCTAAGGCCTCTAATCATTCGCTTTACCAGATAAGATTATTTTATATAATATTAAAATGCACCAGCTATCCTGAGGGAAACTTCGGAAGGAACCAGCTACTAGATGGTTCGATTGGTCTTTCGCCCCTATACTCAATTCTGACAATCGATTTGCACGTCAGAACTGTTTCGGTCTTCCATCAGGGTTTCCCCTGACTTCAACCTGATCAAGTATAGTTCACCATCTTTCGGGTCACAGCATATATGCTCAAGGTACGTTCCAGTTAGAGGCATAAATAATATAAATATACATTATACATAACTATATAGAACGCCCCGGGATTGTGTTAATTAGCTATAAATAGCTAAAAAACTAATCCCATTATTAGTCAAGTTAATTACGCTATTAGGTTTACATCCCAATAACTTGCACATATGTTAGACTCCTTGGTCCGTGTTTCAAGACGGGTCCCGAAGGTATCCTGAATCTTTCGCATTGTTAATCATACAAGAGCATATAATAAACACAAAAATCAATGATAATTATGCCATTATATAATTCCGAAAAATTAACGCTCTGTAATAATATAAATCTATCAGCACTTTATCAAATTAATAACATTTATTCTGTGTTAAAATGCAAGCAATTTAATTGGAATAAACTATAAGTTATATTTTATGATAAATTTGGGATATGCTAATAGATTACAATGTCCTTATATGGAAAAAATGCACATTATTCTTAATAATATTATTTAAATATTACAATTTTAATGATGAATTTTCCATAACGGATATTCAGGTTCATCGGGCTTAACCTCTAAGCAGTTTCACGTACTGTTTAACTCTCTATTCAGAGTTCTTTTCAACTTTCCCTCACGGTACTTGTTTACTATCGGTCTCATGGTTATATTTAGTTTTAGATGGAGTTTACCACCCACTTAGTGCTGCACTATCAAGCAACACGACTCTTTGGAAACATCATCTAGTAATCATTAACGTTATACGGGCCTGGCACCCTCTATGGGTAAATGGCCTCATTTAAGAAGGACTTAAATCATTAATTTCTCATACTAGAATATTGACGCTCCATACACTGCATCTCACATTTGCCATATAGACAAAGTGACTTAGTGCTGAACTGTTTTCTTTTCGCTCGCCGCTACTAAGAAAATCCTTGTTAGTTTCTTTTCCTCCCCTAATTAATATGCTTAAATTCAGGGGGTAGTCCCATATGAGTTGAGGTTGTATATATAACTATTTTTTGCCATAAATTCTTTATATATAAATGATAAAACAATCAATTAAATTCGTTATAAATAGTTCCAATAGTTCTTGTAAGCAAAGTTATTTTTTATCCATTTAACGAACCAACGAAGAATAATAACAAAACCAAGATTTTTCTTTTTCCGAATCATTAATAAGAGACAATTCTAGATGAAAAATATTTCAATTTTTTATGCTAGACATTTCTCAGTATTATTTGATTGAAAAAGAAAATATTTCTCTTCGTTTTTCACATTCAAATGTGAGATAATGTTTTTCATTTCTTTTTTAATATTATGAATAAAATCATTATTTAATCCAATAATATACCATATGCTTATAAAAAATTTATAAACAACTTAATTAGCATAGTCTTACAACCCTCAACCATATGTAGTCCAAGCAGCACTATAAAATTAATTAAAGTACATAACAGCATGGACTGCGATATGCGTTCAAAATGTCGATGTTCATGTGTCCTGCAGTTCACACGATGACGCACAGTTTGCTGCGTTCTTCATCGACCCATGAGCCGAGTGATCCACCGCTTAGAGTTTTATAATTCATTTTTATATAATATCAATATTGTTTTTATTGAAAGAAATTAAAAATACACCATTTTACTGGCATATATCAATTCCTTCAATAAATTTATTTTTATACCTAAAAATAAATGTTGCGATATGTCTTAGTTTCATATAAGCATTATGTATCATAAAAATCTGGTTATGGTTTGCTATTTTGGGTGACACATACTGCAAAATTTATATAAAACATTAACCTGATGGATGACAGGTACAAACATTGTATATTTTAGGTTGTTGCATTAGCCAACGTATGCTCATAACATAGATGAACAATACATATTCGCAACGCGTGTATATTATGGTCCATATACACACACACTTATTTTGAATACCACATTCAAAATTATTTTAATTTTAATTCGACTTCTACTTTCAAATTTTGTTCAGTTTCTTCGATTTCCATTTTCGAGAATTTGTTTTTATAGGAAACGCCATTGTTGTAGTAGGTACTGCCACAAATACGCACAACAACATTAATAATGTTAAAGTCTTTTTATGAGGTTGCCAAGCCCCACATATAAAATAAAAGCCATCTTCATTTTATTTTGACTTTAACTTTTGATTCCGTGGAATCATTTTGTAATATTTTTATTTTGGTAAATTGTATTTATTTGTATTATAACAAATGTTTATTAACGATAAGGATATTATACAATAATGATCCTTCCGCAGGTTCACCTACGGAAACCTTGTTACGACTTTTACTTCCTCTAAATAATCAAGTTCGGTCAACTTTTGCGAAACAACCGTAACACGCAAGGCGTCACAGTGATCACGTCCGGAGACCTCACTAAATAATTCAATCGGTAGTAGCGACGGGCGGTGTGTACAAAGGGCAGGGACGTAATCAATGCGAGTTAATGACTCACACTTACTGGGAATTCCAAGTTCATGTGAACAGTTTCAGTTCACAATCCCAAGCATGAAAGTGGTTCAGCGGTTTACCCGGACCTCTCGGTCTAGGAAATACACGTTGATACTTTCATTGTAGCGCGCGTGCAGCCCAGGACATCTAAGGGCATCACAGACCTGTTATTGCTCAATCTCATTATTGCTAGACGCAATTTGTCCATTTAAGAAGCTAGTGTCCTTATAATGGGACAAACCAACAGGTACGGCTCCACTTACATAAACACATTCAAACACAATAAACATTTTACTGCCACCATGAATGAAGGCTACATAAGCTTCAGCACCATAATCCTGAAGATATCTATTTAATATATTTGAGTCTCGTTCGTTATCGGAATTAACCAGACAAATCACTCCACGAACTAAGAACGGCCATGCACCACCACCCATAGATTCGAGAAAGAGCTATCAATCTGTCTTACACACTTATGTTCGGACCTGGTAAGTTTTCCCGTGTTGAGTCAAATTAAGCCGCAGGCTCCACTCCTGGTGGTGCCCTTCCGTCAATTCCTTTAAGTTTCAGCTTTGCAACCATACTTCCCCCGGAGCCCAAAAGCTTTGGTTTCCCGGGAAGCGACTGAGAGAGCCATAAAAGTAGCTACACCCAATTGCTAGCTGGCATCGTTTATGGTTAGAACTAGGGCGGTATCTGATCGCCTTCGAACCTCTAACTTTCGTTCTTGATTAATGAAAACATCTTTGGCAAATGCTTTCGCTTAAGTTAGTCTTACGACGGTCCAAGAATTTCACCTCTCGCGTCGTAATACTAATGCCCCCAAACTGCTTCTATTAATCATTACCTCTTGATCTGAAAACCAATGAAAGCAGAACAGAGGTCTTATTTCATTATCCCATGCACAGAATATTCAGGCATTTGAAGCCTGCTTTAAGCACTCTAATTTGTTCAAAGTAATAGTACCGGCCCACAATAACACTCGTTTAAGAGCACTAGTGCAGGTTTTTAAATAGGAGGAACATATGAAAAAATACAAGTATTTAATCACATATAAGAACTCCACCGGTAATACGCTTACATACATAAAGGTATAGTACTAACCACAATTGTAAGTTGTACTACCCGTATGAAGCACAAGTTCAACTACGAACGTTTTAACCGCAACAACTTTAATATACGCTATTGGAGCTGGAATTACCGCGGCTGCTGGCACCAGACTTGCCCTCCAATTGGTCCTTGTTAAAGGATTTAAAGTGTACTCATTCCAATTACAGGGCCTCGGATATGAGTCCTGTATTGTTATTTTTCGTCACTACCTCCCCGAGCTGGGAGTGGGTAATTTACGCGCCTGCTGCCTTCCTTAGATGTGGTAGCCGTTTCTCAGGCTCCCTCTCCGGAATCGAACCCTGATTCCCCGTTACCCGTTGCAACCATGGTAGTCCTAGATACTACCATCAAAAGTTGATAGGGCAGACATTTGAAAGATCTGTCGTCGGTACAAGACCATACGATCTGCATGTTATCTAGAGTTCAACCAATATAACGATCTTGCGATCGCTTGGTTTTAGCCTAATAAAAGCACATGTCCCATAAGGTTCATGTTTTAATTGCATGTATTAGCTCTAGAATTACCACAGTTATCCAAGTAACTGTTAACGATCTAAGGAACCATAACTGATATAATGAGCCTTTTGCGGTTTCACTTTTAATTCGTGTGTACTTAGACATGCATGGCTTAATCTTTGAGACAAGCATATAACTACTGGCAGGATCAACCAGAATAATGTTTTTCCTTCATATTCCATTCATATATTTTGAATCGAAATAAGCAATATAATAGATATATAGATATATAGATTTTTCACTTTATATAATTCCATGATTTTTATTATATTGAATAAAATTCAATATTTCGCCTTTGGGTAAAATTTTAAATATATAAGTAAAAAATCCATTCGATTACGGCCATTTTTATATAGCATTCGTAATCCATATTTTCATTTTTAATTTATACTTGTTTTACCAATATAACAAGAATTTCATCTAATTATTGTAATATATATATTTCTATAATTTTATCTTTTTATACATACATATTTCATTATAAAATATCATTTTATTTCCAACATACATAATTATTGTATCCACACATGTACAATTTTTGTTTAACCAATATAAATATTAAGTTAAATCATTTGCATTTTGAAGATAAATTTAAAATTTATCTCTTTTCATATATATCTCTGGTAATATATAACATAAAACCAAGCGCATATGATAATATTTCCACATTTAATATATAATTTTATATTTCTTTCATAAGAATCCATATTTGTATTATACCGTAACGATATAATAATCCAACTATACGGCAGGTAATAAATTAATATTTGCCTGCCTCCAAAAATTAACGATAATATATGGAAACGATTTGTTATTCTATATATAATAGAAACTTGACTTTTGTTTCAACGATATTATCTATAAAGCGTATATTCCTATTATCCGCGGAGCCAAGTCCCGTGTTCTATAGAACTGAGAAACAAATTTGTACGGATAATAATATACTTTATTGTATGTAACCAATATAAACATAATCCGAAATAAATATTTCGAATAATGCGGGAGGTCGGCAACCACTGCCTACCTATAGTAGTTTTTGAACCCGCTGTCCTCAAAGCGGGTATTTTCAATTCCGTTTGCCACCCAACATACGGGCTATTCTCTTATATATTAAGAGATTATAGGAACATTTCATTTTTTTTCCATTATTCATATATAATATGATTATTTTTTCCCTTATACATATAATAATTAATCATTTTCATATGTATATTATTTAATTTACTCATATTATTGCCAAAATCATATGAATACATAAGTTTTGAACAATATGAGAGGTCGGCAACCACTGCCTACCTATAGTAGTTTTTGAACCCTCTGTCGTAATTCCGGTCGTTTACACTACTATACCCTCTCACTATAATGGCTTTTCTCTATAATACTAAGAGAATGTGGGATATTTTCAGCATTTTTTCCCTTATACATATAATAATTAATCATTTTCATATGTATATTATTTAATTTACTCATATTATTGCCAAAATCATATGAATACATAAGTTTTGAACAATATGAGAGGTCGGCAACCACTGCCTACCTATAGTAGTTTTTGAACCCTCTGTCGTAATTCCGGTCGTTTACACTACTATACCCTCTCACTATAATGGCTTTTCTCTATAATACTAAGAGAATGTGGGATATTTTCAGCATTTTTTCCCTTATACATATAATAATTAATCATTTTCATATGTATATTATTTAATTTACTCATATTATTGCCAAAATCATATGAATACATAAGTTTTGAACAATATGAGAGGTCGGCAACCACTGCCTACCTATAGTAGTTTTTGAACCCTCTGTCGTAATTCCGGTCGTTTACACTACTATACCCTCTCACTATAATGGCTTTTCTCTATAATACTAAGAGAATGTGGGATATTTCAGCATTTTTTCCCTATACATATAATAATTAATCATTTTCATATGTATATTATTTAATTTACTCATATTATTGCCAAAATCATATGAATACATAAGTTTTGAACAATATGAGAGGTCGGCAACCACTGCCTACCTATAGTAGTTTTTGAACCCTCTGTCGTAATTCCGGTCGTTTACACTACTATACCCTCTCACTATAATGGCTTTTCTCTATATACTAAGAGAATGTGGGATATTTCAGCATTTTTTCCCTATACATATAATAATTAATAATTTTCATATGTATATTATTTAATTTACTCATATAATTGCCAAAATCATATGAATACATAAGTTTTGAACAATATGAGAGGTCGGCAACCACTGCCTACCTATAGTAGTTTTTGAACCCTCTGTCGTAATTCCGGTCGTTTACACTACTATACCCTCTCACTATAATGGCTTTTCTCTATAATACTAAGAGAATGTGGGAATATTTCAGCATTTTTTCCCCTATACATATAATAATTAATAATTTTCATATGTATATTATTTAATTTACTCATATAATTGCCAAAATCATATGAATACATAAGTTTTGAACAATATGAGAGGTCGGCAACCACTGCCTACCTATAGTAGTTTTTGAACCCTCTGTCGTAATTCCGGTCGTTTACACTACTATACCCTCTCACTATAATGGCTTTTCTCTATAATACTAAGAGAATGTGGGAATATTTCAGCATTTTTTCCCCTATACATATAATAATTAATAATTTTCATATGTATATTATTTAATTTACTCATATAATTGCCAAAATCATATAAATACATAAGTTTTGAACAATATCAGAGGTCAGCAACGGTCTTTCCTCTATAATACTAAGATAATATGGGAATATTTTCAGCATTTTTTCCCTTATACATTTATACATATAATAATTAATCATTTTCATATGTATATTATTTAATTTACTCATATTATTGCCAAAATCATATAAATACATAAGTTTTGAACAATATCAGAGGTCAGCAACGGTCTTTCCTCTATAATACTAAGATAATGTGGGAATATTTCATCATTTTTTCCTTTATACATTTATACATATAATATTTAATCATTTTATATGTATATTATTTAATTTACTCATATAATTGCCAAAATCATATAAATACATAAGTTTTGAACAATATCAGAGGTCGGCAACGGTCTTTCCTCTATAATACTAAGATAATATGGGAATATTTCAGCATTTTTTCCCTTATACATATAATAATTAATCATTTTCATATGTATATTATTTAATTTACTCGTATAATTGCCAAAATCCTATGAAGACATAAGAGAATACAATATGAGAGGTCGGCGCAACCATAATATAGTAGTTGATGACGAGGTGTTTGGCAACTTGATACAATTCTTTAAAAAGTCTTTATATTAATTATATGATAGGGACAATATCATATGCGTCACTAAATTGATGACGAGGTGTTTGGCAACGTGACACAAATCATTAAAGTCTTTATATTAATTATATGATAGAGACAATATCATATGCGTCACTAAATTGATGACGAGGTATTTGGCAACTTGATAGAATTCTTTAAAGTCTTTATATCAAAAATTATATGATAGGGACAATATCATATGCGTCACTAAATTGATGACGAGGTGTTTGGCAACTTGACACAATTCATTAAAGTCTTTATATTAATTATATGATAGAGACAATATCATATGCGTCACTAAATTGATGACGAGGTATTTGGCAACTTGATACAATTCTTTAAAGTTTTTATATCAAAAATTATATGATAGGGACAATATCATATGCGTCACTAAATTGATGACGAGGTGTTTGGCAACTTGACACAATTCATTAAAGTCTTTATATTAATTATATGATAGGGACAATATCATATGCGTCACTAAATTGATGACGAGGTATTTGGCAACTTGATAAATTCTTTAAAGTTTTATATCAAAAATTATATGATAGGGACAATATCATATGCGTCACTAAATTGATGACGAGGTGTTTGGCAACTTGACACAATTCATTAAAGTCTTTATATTAATTATATGATAGGGACAATATCATATGCGTCACTAAATTGATGACGAGGTATTTGGCAACTTGATACAATTCTTTAAAGTTTTTATATCAAAAATTATATGATAGGGACAATATCATATGCGTCACTAAATTGATGACGAGGTGTTTGGCAACTTGACACAATTCATTAAAGTCTTTATATTAATTATATGATAGGGACAATATCATATGCGTCACTAAATTGATGACGAGGTATTTGGCAACGTGATAGAATTCTTTAAAGTCTTTATATCAAAAATTATACGATAGGGACAATATCATATGCGTCACTAAATTGATGACGAGGTATTTGGCAACTTGATATAATTCTTTAAAGTCTTTATATCAAAAATTATATGATAGGGACAATATCATATGCGTCACTAAATTGATGACGAGGTGTTTGTTTGGCTACAGGAAAAATCATTTATTTATCGAATCATCAAGCAAAGGATAAGCTTCAGTGGATCGCAGTATGGCAGCTGCTCAACCACTTACAACACCTTGCCTGTTACAAAAGTCGTTTACAATTGATTCTAGGCTTTGTCATTGTATTAAATAATGCTTTTATATGTAACTAGCGCGGCATCAGGTGATCGAAGATCCTCCTAATTTACTATGTTACAAATTACATTGGCATCACATCCATTGTCGTTTATAAAATAAATTATAAACTTTAAATGGTTTAGAAGCCATACAATGCAAATTGCCCCTTATTTATCATTGCAGTCCAGCACGGATACGACCTTAGAGGCGTTCAGGCATAATCCAACGGACGTAGCGTCATACCACTGTTCGCTCGAACAAGTATTGTGCCATTGGTCCGTACCTGCGGTTCCTCTCGTACTACGCAGGAATGCTGTCGCAACAACGTTTTGTCATTAGTAGGGTAAAACTAACCTGTCTCACGACGGTCTAAACCCAGCTCACGTTCCCTTGCATGGGTGAACAATCCAACGCTTGGTGAATTTTGCTTCACAATGATAGGAAGAGCCGACATCGAAGGATCAAAAAGCGACGTCGCTATGAACGCTTGGCCGCCACAAGCCAGTTATCCCTATGGTAACTTTTCTGACACCTCTTGTTAAAAACTCTTTAAACCAAAAGGATCGATAGGCCGAGCTTTTGCTGTCCCTGTGTGTACTGAACACCGAGATCAAGTCAGCATTTGCCCTTTTGCTCTATGTGTGGTTTCTGTCCGCACTGAGCTGGCCTTGGGACACCTCCGTTATTATTTGAGAGATGTACCGCCCCAGTCAAACTCCCTACCTGGCAATGTCCTTGAATTGGATCATACCTGAGTAATTGGAGTTATACCAAATTTTCAAATCAAAAATACATAAATGCATCGTTTTATTAAAGAATTTGTTTGCGATTATATAACAAACTCGTGATACTTTGATCAAGAAGCTTGCATCAAAACCCAATACCATAAGATATAATAAATATATCCGTATAATGGCTAGGAAATGATACACGTTCCATTTAATCAAGTAAGTAAGGAAACAATAAGAGTAGTGGTATTTCATTGACGATACCAAACCGAGGTCTAATATCTCCCACTTATTCTACACCTCTTATGTCTCCTTACACTGCCAGATTAGAGTCAAGCTCAAAAGGGTCTTCTTTCCCCGCTAATTATTCCAAGCCCGTTCCCTTGGCTGTGGTTTCGCTAGATAGTAGATAGGGACAGTAGGAATCTCGTTAATCCATTCATGCGCGTCACTAATTAGATGACGAGGCATTTGGCTACCTTAAGAGAGTCATAGTTACTCCCGCCGTTGACCCGCGCTTACTTGAATTTCTTCACTTTGACATTCAGAGCACTGGGCAGAAATCACATTGTGTCAACACCCGCTAGGGCCATCACAATGCTTTGTTTTAATTAGACAGTCGGATTCCCCAAGTCCGTGCCAGTTCTGAATTGATTGTTAATTGATAATCGTTATAATTGATAAGAACTAATTGGTTTAACCCAAATAGTATTCTTAAAAATTTTAGCAAGAAAGTTCCACAATTGGCTACGTAACTAAACTATCCGGGGAACAAGTAACTAACATAAATGCTAGAAACTCTATTTACCCAGAACGAGCACATAAACCATGTTATTGTTTCCCAATCAAGCCCGACTATCTCAATCTTCAGAGCCAATCCTTATCCCGAAGTTACGGATCTAATTTGCCGACTTCCCTTACCTACATTATTCTATCGACTAGAGACTCTTCACCTTGGAGACCAGCTGCGGATATTGGTACGGCCTGTTGAGAAGTTTGCGTGTCCCCACCATAAATTTTCAAGGTCCGAGGAGAAAATATCGACACAACAGTATATGTCATGCTCTTCTAGCCCATCTACCATATCTCTCTGCGAAAGACTTCCATGGTAGTACGGCTATAAAACAGAAAAGAAAACTCTTCCGATATCTCTCGACGGCTTCTTTATGGTCGTTCCTGTTGCCAGGATGAGCACGAGGCCCATATTTAATAACAAACGGATACTCAACAGGTTACGGAATTGGAACCGTATTCCCTTTCGTTCAAAATTATTCAAGTGTATTATATTCGCTTTGTTTATATAGTTAGGCATTTTTGTTTTACTTGAAAATTTTCGGCTTTCGCCTTGAACTTAGGACCGACTAACTCGTGATCAACCACTGTTCACACGAAACCCTTCTCCACTTCAGTCCTCCAAGGTCTCATTCGATTATTTGCTACTACCACCAAGATCTGTACCAATGGCAGCTCCATGCAGGCTTACGCCAAACACTTCTACGCATACCATTGTACCTTCCTACTCACTAAAGTTTCAAAATTTATATCACAAGTAATATAAATCATCTACTTTAGCGGTAATGTATAGGTATACAACTTAAGCGCCATCCATTTTAAGGGCTAGTTGCTTCGGCAGGTGAGTTGTTACACACTCCTTAGCGGATTTCGACTTCCATGATCACCGTCCTGCTGTTTTAAGCAACCAACGCCTTTCATGGTATCTGCATGAGTTGTTAATTTGGGCACCGTAACATTACGTTTGGTTCATCCCACAGCGCCAGTTCTGCTTACCAAAAGTGGCCCACTGGGCACATTATATCATAACCTTGAACTTCATATCAAGAAAGTTAAGGTTCTTACCCATTTAAAGTTTGAGAATAGGTTAAGATCGTTTCGACCCTAAGGCCTCTAATCATTCGCTTTACCAGATAAGATTATTTTATATAATATTAAAATGCACCAGCTATCCTGAGGGAAACTTCGGAAGGAACCAGCTACTAGATGGTTCGATTGGTCTTTCGCCCCTATACTCAATTCTGACAATCGATTTGCACGTCAGAACTGTTTCGGTCTTCCATCAGGGTTTCCCCTGACTTCAACCTGATCAAGTATAGTTCACCATCTTTCGGGTCACAGCATATATGCTCAAGGTACGTTCCAGTTAGAGGCATAAATAATATAAATATACATTATACATAACTATATAGAACGCCCCGGGATTGTGTTAATTAGCTATAAATAGCTAAAAAACTAATCCCATTATTAGTCAAGTTAATTACGCTATTAGGTTTACATCCCAATAACTTGCACATATGTTAGACTCCTTGGTCCGTGTTTCAAGACGGGTCCCGAAGGTATCCTGAATCTTTCGCATTGTTAATCATACAAGAGCATATAATAAACACAAAAATCAATGATAATTATGCCATTATATAATTCCGAAAAATTAACGCTCTGTAATAATATAAATCTATCAGCACTTTATCAAATTAATAACATTTATTCTGTGTTAAAATGCAAGCAATTTAATTGGAATAAACTATAAGTTATATTTTATGATAAATTTGGGATATGCTAATAGATTACAATGTCCTTATATGGAAAAAATGCACATTATTCTTAATAATATTATTTAAATATTACAATTTTAATGATGAATTTTCCATAACGGATATTCAGGTTCATCGGGCTTAACCTCTAAGCAGTTTCACGTACTGTTTAACTCTCTATTCAGAGTTCTTTTCAACTTTCCCTCACGGTACTTGTTTACTATCGGTCTCATGGTTATATTTAGTTTTAGATGGAGTTTACCACCCACTTAGTGCTGCACTATCAAGCAACACGACTCTTTGGAAACATCATCTAGTAATCATTAACGTTATACGGGCCTGGCACCCTCTATGGGTAAATGGCCTCATTTAAGAAGGACTTAAATCATTAATTTCTCATACTAGAATATTGACGCTCCATACACTGCATCTCACATTTGCCATATAGACAAAGTGACTTAGTGCTGAACTGTTTTCTTTTCGCTCGCCGCTACTAAGAAAATCCTTGTTAGTTTCTTTTCCTCCCCTAATTAATATGCTTAAATTCAGGGGTAGTCCCATATGAGTTGAGGTTGTATATATAACTATTTTTGCCATAAATTCTTTATATATAAATGATAAAACAATCAATTAAATTCGTTATAAATAGTTCCAATAGTTCTTGTAAGCAAAGTTATTTTTTATCCATTTAACGAACCAACGAAGAATAATAACAAAACCAAGATTTTTCTTTTTCCGAATCATTAATAAGAGACAATTCTAGATGAAAAATATTTCAATTTTTTATGCTAGACATTTCTCAGTATTATTTGATTGAAAAAGAAAATATTTCTCTTCGTTTTTCACATTCAAATGTGAGATAATGTTTTTCATTTCTTTTTTAATATTATGAATAAAATCATTATTTAATCCAATAATATACCATATGCTTATAAAAAATTTATAAACAACTTAATTAGCATAGTCTTACAACCCTCAACCATATGTAGTCCAAGCAGCACTATAAAATTAATTAAAGTACATAACAGCATGGACTGCGATATGCGTTCAAAATGTCGATGTTCATGTGTCCTGCAGTTCACACGATGACGCACAGTTTGCTGCGTTCTTCATCGACCCATGAGCCGAGTGATCCACCGCTTAGAGTTTTATAATTCATTTTTATATAATATCAATATTGTTTTTATTGAAAGAAATTAAAAATACACCATTTTACTGGCATATATCAATTCCTTCAATAAATTTATTTTTATACCTAAAAATAAATGTTGCGATATGTCTTAGTTTCATATAAGCATTATGTATCATAAAAATCTGGTTATGGTTTGCTATTTTGGGTGACACATACTGCAAAATTTATATAAAACATTAACCTGATGGATGACAGGTACAAACATTGTATATTTTAGGTTGTTGCATTAGCCAACGTATGCTCATAACATAGATGAACAATACATATTCGCAACGCGTGTATATTATGGTCCATATACACACACACTTATTTTGAATACCACATTCAAAATTATTTTAATTTTAATTCGACTTCTACTTTCAAATTTTGTTCAGTTTCTTCGATTTCCATTTTCGAGAATTTGTTTTTATAGGAAACGCCATTGTTGTAGTAGGTACTGCCACAAATACGCACAACAACATTAATAATGTTAAAGTCTTTTTATGAGGTTGCCAAGCCCCACATATAAAATAAAAGCCATCTTCATTTTATTTTGACTTTAACTTTTGATTCCGTGGAATCATTTTGTAATATTTTTATTTTGGTAAATTGTATTTATTTGTATTATAACAAATGTTTATTAACGATAAGGATATTATACAATAATGATCCTTCCGCAGGTTCACCTACGGAAACCTTGTTACGACTTTTACTTCCTCTAAATAATCAAGTTCGGTCAACTTTTGCGAAACAACCGTAACACGCAAGGCGTCACAGTGATCACGTCCGGAGACCTCACTAAATAATTCAATCGGTAGTAGCGACGGGCGGTGTGTACAAAGGGCAGGGACGTAATCAATGCGAGTTAATGACTCACACTTACTGGGAATTCCAAGTTCATGTGAACAGTTTCAGTTCACAATCCCAAGCATGAAAGTGGTTCAGCGGTTTACCCGGACCTCTCGGTCTAGGAAATACACGTTGATACTTTCATTGTAGCGCGCGTGCAGCCCAGGACATCTAAGGGCATCACAGACCTGTTATTGCTCAATCTCATTATTGCTAGACGCAATTTGTCCATTTAAGAAGCTAGTGTCCTTATAATGGGACAAACCAACAGGTACGGCTCCACTTACATAAACACATTCAAACACAATAAACATTTTACTGCCACCATGAATGAAGGCTACATAAGCTTCAGCACCATAATCCTGAAGATATCTATTTAATATATTTGAGTCTCGTTCGTTATCGGAATTAACCAGACAAATCACTCCACGAACTAAGAACGGCCATGCACCACCACCCATAGATTCGAGAAAGAGCTATCAATCTGTCTTACACACTTATGTTCGGACCTGGTAAGTTTTCCCGTGTTGAGTCAAATTAAGCCGCAGGCTCCACTCCTGGTGGTGCCCTTCCGTCAATTCCTTTAAGTTTCAGCTTTGCAACCATACTTCCCCCGGAGCCCAAAAGCTTTGGTTTCCCGGGAAGCGACTGAGAGAGCCATAAAAGTAGCTACACCCAATTGCTAGCTGGCATCGTTTATGGTTAGAACTAGGGCGGTATCTGATCGCCTTCGAACCTCTAACTTTCGTTCTTGATTAATGAAAACATCTTTGGCAAATGCTTTCGCTTAAGTTAGTCTTACGACGGTCCAAGAATTTCACCTCTCGCGTCGTAATACTAATGCCCCCAAACTGCTTCTATTAATCATTACCTCTTGATCTGAAAACCAATGAAAGCAGAACAGAGGTCTTATTTCATTATCCCATGCACAGAATATTCAGGCATTTGAAGCCTGCTTTAAGCACTCTAATTTGTTCAAAGTAATAGTACCGGCCCACAATAACACTCGTTTAAGAGCACTAGTGCAGGTTTTTAAATAGGAGGAACATATGAAAAAATACAAGTATTTAATCACATATAAGAACTCCACCGGTAATACGCTTACATACATAAAGGTATAGTACTAACCACAATTGTAAGTTGTACTACCCGTATGAAGCACAAGTTCAACTACGAACGTTTTAACCGCAACAACTTTAATATACGCTATTGGAGCTGGAATTACCGCGGCTGCTGGCACCAGACTTGCCCTCCAATTGGTCCTTGTTAAAGGATTTAAAGTGTACTCATTCCAATTACAGGGCCTCGGATATGAGTCCTGTATTGTTATTTTTCGTCACTACCTCCCCGAGCTGGGAGTGGGTAATTTACGCGCCTGCTGCCTTCCTTAGATGTGGTAGCCGTTTCTCAGGCTCCCTCTCCGGAATCGAACCCTGATTCCCCGTTACCCGTTGCAACCATGGTAGTCCTAGATACTACCATCAAAAGTTGATAGGGCAGACATTTGAAAGATCTGTCGTCGGTACAAGACCATACGATCTGCATGTTATCTAGAGTTCAACCAATATAACGATCTTGCGATCGCTTGGTTTTAGCCTAATAAAAGCACATGTCCCATAAGGTTCATGTTTTAATTGCATGTATTAGCTCTAGAATTACCACAGTTATCCAAGTAACTGTTAACGATCTAAGGAACCATAACTGATATAATGAGCCTTTTGCGGTTTCACTTTTAATTCGTGTGTACTTAGACATGCATGGCTTAATCTTTGAGACAAGCATATAACTACTGGCAGGATCAACCAGAATAATGTTTTTCCTTCATATTCCATTCATATATTTTGAATCGAAATAAGCAATATAATAGATATATAGATATATAGATTTTTCACTTTATATAATTCCATGATTTTTATTATATTGAATAAAATTCAATATTTCGCCTTTGGGTAAAATTTTAAATATATAAGTAAAAAAATCCATTCGATTACGGCCATTTTTATATAGCATTCGTAATCCATATTTTCATTTTTAATTTATACTTGTTTTACCAATATAACAAGAATTTCATCTAATTATTGTAATATATATATTTCTATAATTTTATCTTTTTATACATACATATTTCATTATAAAATATCATTTTATTTCCAACATACATAATTATTGTATCCACACATGTACAATTTTTGTTTAACCAATATAAATATTAAGTTAAATCATTTGCATTTTGAAGATAAATTTAAAATTTATCTCTTTTCATATATATCTCTGGTAATATATAACATAAAACCAAGCGCATATGATAATATTTCCACATTTAATATATAATTTTATATTTCTTTCATAAGAATCCATATTTGTATTATACCGTAACGATATAATAATCCAACTATACGGCAGGTAATAAATTAATATTTGCCTGCCTCCAAAAATTAACGATAATATATGGAAACGATTTGTTATTCTATATATAATAGAAACTTGACTTTTGTTTCAACGATATTATCTATAAAGCGTATATTCCTATTATCCGCGGAGCCAAGTCCCGTGTTCTATAGAACTGAGAAACAAATTTGTACGGATAATAATATACTTTATTGTATGTAACCAATATAAACATAATCCGAAATAAATATTTCGAATAATGCGGGAGGTCGGCAACCACTGCCTACCTATAGTAGTTTTTGAACCCGCTGTCCTCAAAGCGGGTATTTTCAATTCCGTTTGCCACCCAACATACGGGCTATTCTCTTATATATTAAGAGATTATAGGAACATTTCATTTTTTTTCCATTATTCATATATAATATGATTATTTTTTCCCTTATACATATAATAATTAATCATTTTCATATGTATATTATTTAATTTACTCATATTATTGCCAAAATCATATGAATACATAAGTTTTGAACAATATGAGAGGTCGGCAACCACTGCCTACCTATAGTAGTTTTTGAACCCTCTGTCGTAATTCCGGTCGTTTACACTACTATACCCTCTCACTATAATGGCTTTTCTCTATAATACTAAGAGAATGTGGGATATTTTCAGCATTTTTTCCCTTATACATATAATAATTAATCATTTTCATATGTATATTATTTAATTTACTCATATTATTGCCAAAATCATATGAATACATAAGTTTTGAACAATATGAGAGGTCGGCAACCACTGCCTACCTATAGTAGTTTTTGAACCCTCTGTCGTAATTCCGGTCGTTTACACTACTATACCCTCTCACTATAATGGCTTTTCTCTATAATACTAAGAGAATGTGGGATATTTTCAGCATTTTTTCCCTTATACATATAATAATTAATCATTTTCATATGTATATTATTTAATTTACTCATATTATTGCCAAAATCATATGAATACATAAGTTTTGAACAATATGAGAGGTCGGCAACCACTGCCTACCTATAGTAGTTTTTGAACCCTCTGTCGTAATTCCGGTCGTTTACACTACTATACCCTCTCACTATAATGGCTTTTCTCTATAATACTAAGAGAATGTGGGATATTTTCAGCATTTTTTCCCTTATACATATAATAATTAATCATTTTCATATGTATATTATTTAATTTACTCATATTATTGCCAAAATCATATGAATACATAAGTTTTGAACAATATGAGAGGTCGGCAACCACTGCCTACCTATAGTAGTTTTTGAACCCTCTGTCGTAATTCCGGTCGTTTACACTACTATACCCTCTCACTATAATGGCTTTTCTCTATAATACTAAGAGAATGTGGGATATTTTCAGCATTTTTTCCCTTATACATATAATAATTAATAATTTTCATATGTATATTATTTAATTTACTCATATAATTGCCAAAATCATATGAATACATAAGTTTTGAACAATATGAGAGGTCGGCAACCACTGCCTACCTATAGTAGTTTTGAACCCTCTGTCGTAATTCCGGTCGTTTACACTACTATACCCTCTCACTATAATGGCTTTTCTCTATAATACTAAGAGAATGTGGGATATTTTCAGCATTTTTTCCCCTATACATATAATAATTAATAATTTCATATGTATATTATTTAATTTACTCATATATTGCCAAAATCATATGAATACATAAGTTTTGAACAATATGAGAGGTCGGCAACCACTGCCTACCTATAGTAGTTTTTGAACCCTCTGTCGTAATTCCGGTCGTTTACACTACTATACCTCTCACTATAATGTTTTCTCTATAATACTAAAGAATGTATATTCAGCATTTTTTTCCCTATACATATAATAATTAATATTTTATATGTATATTATTTAATTTACTCATATAATTGCCAAAATCATATGAATACATAAGTTTTGAACAATATGAGAGGTCGGCAACCACTGCCTACCTATAGTAGTTTTTGAACCCTCTGTCGTAATTCCGGTCGTTTACACTACTATACCCTCTCACTATAATGGCTTTTCTCTATAATACTAAGAGAATGTGGGAATATTTCAGCATTTTTTCCCTATACATATAATAATTAATAATTTTCATATGTATATTATTTAATTTACTCATATAATTGCCAAAATCATATAAATACATAAGTTTTGAACAATATCAGAGGTCAGCAACGGTCTTTCCTCTATAATACTAAGATAATATGGGAATATTTTCAGCATTTTTTCCCTTATACATTATACATATAATAATTAATCATTTTCATATGTATATTATTTAATTTACTCATATTATTGCCAAAATCATATAAATACATAAGTTTTGAACAATATCAGAGGTCAGCAACGGTCTTTCCTCTATAATACTAAGATAATGTGGGAATATTTCATCATTTTTTCCTTTATACATTTATACATATAATATTTAATCATTTTATATGTATATTATTTAATTTACTCATATAATTGCCAAAATCATATAAATACATAAGTTTTGAACAATATCAGAGTCGGCAACGGTCTTTCCTCTATAATACTAAGATAATATGGGAATATTTCAGCATTTTTTCCCTTATACATATAATAATTAATCATTTTCATATGTATATTATTTAATTTACTCGTATAATTGCCAAAATCCTATGAAGACATAAGAGAATACAATATGAGAGGTCGGCGCAACCATAATATAGTAGTTGATGACGAGGTGTTTGGCAACTTGATACAATTCTTTAAAAAGTCTTTATATTAATTATATGATAGGGACAATATCATATGCGTCACTAAATTGATGACGAGGTGTTTGGCAACGTGACACAAATCATTAAAGTCTTTATATTAATTATATGATAGAGACAATATCATATGCGTCACTAAATTGATGACGAGGTATTTGGCAACTTGATAGAATTCTTTAAAGTCTTTATATCAAAAATTATATGATAGGGACAATATCATATGCGTCACTAAATTGATGACGAGGTGTTTGGCAACTTGACACAATTCATTAAAGTCTTTATATTAATTATATGATAGAGACAATATCATATGCGTCACTAAATTGATGACGAGGTATTTGGCAACTTGATACAATTCTTTAAAGTTTTTATATCAAAAATTATATGATAGGGACAATATCATATGCGTCACTAAATTGATGACGAGGTGTTTGGCAACTTGACACAATTCATTAAAGTCTTTATATTAATTATATGATAGGGACAATATCATATGCGTCACTAAATTGATGACGAGGTATTTGGCAACTTGATACAATTCTTTAAAGTTTTTATATCAAAAATTATATGATAGGGACAATATCATATGCGTCACTAAATTGATGACGAGGTGTTTGGCAACTTGACACAATTCATTAAAGTCTTTATATTAATTATATGATAGGACAATATCATATGCGTCACTAAATTGATGACGAGGTATTTGGCAACTTGAT